>NC_034180.2:43942620-44202620 GCF_002021735.2 Oncorhynchus kisutch | reverse complement strand
TCTGTATTACGTCGAATGTCCTGTACACACATAAACACACACACACACTACCCCCTTATTCCCAGAGTAATGTTCAACATAAATTCAAGGAGATGGGAGGAAACTTCAAATTTGGAATCAATTCTAGGCAAACAATGCAGCACAAACATTTATCTGCAGACCTATATTATAACTCAAGAAGGGCCTCTCTCTGCCTGCTGAACACTGAACATTTATCTGCAGACCTATATTATAACTCAAGAAGGGCCTCTCTCTGCCTGCTGAACACTGAACGTTTATCTGCAGACCTATAGTATAACTCAAGAAGGGCCTCTCTCTGCCTGCTGAACACTGAACGTTTATCTGCAGACCTACAGTATAACTCAAGAAGGGCCTCTCTCTGCCTGCTGAACACTGAACGTTTTTCTGCAGACCTACAGTATAACTCAAAGAGGGCCTCTCTCTGCCTGCTGAACACTGAACGTTTATCTGCAGACCTACAGTATAACTCAACGAGGGCCTCTCTCTGCCTGCTGAACACTGAACGTTTATCTGCAGACCTACAGTATAACTCAACGAGGGCCTCTCTCTGTCTGCTGAACACTGAATGTTTATCTGCAGACCTACAGTATAACTCAACGAGGGCCTCTCTCTGTCTGCTGAACACTGAATGTTTATCTGCAGACCTACAGTATAACTAAAAGAGGGCCTCTCTGCCTGCTGAACACTGAATGTTTATCTGCAGACCTATAGTATAACCCAAAGAGGGCCTCTCTCTGCCTGCCGAACACCAAACGTTTATCTGCAGACCTACAGTATAACTCAAAGAGGAACTCTCTCTGCCTGCTGAACACTAAAGCATGTAATAAGACATGTACTTAGTTAACTTTAATGATACTATAGGGGTGGAACTGCTAGAATACTAGGGCTCTGTGGGTATAGGCACATGTAACCTGGGTAAAGGTGTGCGTAAGATATGTATGGGTCCGTATACTGTATGTCATGTTAACATAAGGGGTCATGGTAATGAGTATGAACAGATGTGGTTCTCCAGGGGTGTGGCTGGCACATGGCTGCTTAACTTGGCCTCTCCTCTACTTTAGAATAATATGGCTTTGAAAGGTGGGTAACCCAGGGATCCAATTTAATACCAGCCAGCTGCCCAGCCAGCCCTGTCACAGTCTGCCTTATGCATGTGTTATAGTGTGGGAATGTACAGTATGTGAGGACTATATAAGTGCATGTGTGTGTGGTGAGGGGCATCGGGGGGTGTGTCGTGTGTGTGTGTGTCGTGTGTGTGCATGTGTGTGTGTGTGCGTGAGAGAGAGAGAGTGAGCATACATGTACATGCATTTACATATGCCCATAGCACAAGTTTATCAAACAATATCGAAGCTCCATAATGGGTTTCGAAGTGAAGTCACCTGCAAACTATGGCCAATTCATTTGAAAAGTCCTGCTGTATGTTCTTCTTTTCTAGAGGGTGTGGTTATGAAATGTGGCATTCCAGTAAGTAAAGGGGCCTCAGTGCACTCACTCATTGCTCAGATGCCAGGCCCCCTTCCCAGTGTTCCAGAGCTGAGGCCTGAGTTTTTGACACGGCCTTGAGGGCCACTGGAGACCTGCAACTCTAACCCCAACCTCACATCCACTGAATTAGTCTAGGGGGAGGGGGGAGGGTCAAACCTAGTGAAACACATGCCTGACATGTACTGTACAGTGGCAGCCCGGAGCAACATCAGTGATGTCATACTCTGTTATGGAGTTTCACGTCTCCAGTATAAAAGCAGGGAAGCTACAAGGATCGTTACTTTAGAATAAAAATTATTCTCAAAGACATTCCTGATCTGAGTTATGCTGTCAATAAAGCTTGCTGACTTTCCAAAGTTCCTGCGGTTGTTGATAACACACATGTCCCGCTTCATCCTGATTGATACAGATCCACAATATGAAGGGAAGGGAAAAAATAAGATAAATGATTGGAGATATATAAAGTATTTTGAGGTTCCAGAATAGTGCGTAAAAAGTAATGATGCAGTGATGCTCACGACAGGAAAGTCACATCCCCGCCTCCTTTACTAACATGTGAATGTATGTGTGCCTGTGCTTCGCTCGAACTTCACTCTCACTCTCTCCTGCCATTAGTTATGCAGACTTCTCTGTCCGTCAATAAAGCAGTCATCCGGGGTGGGTACACTCTCATTACGTAAACGCCCTGAAACCCTGTCGATGAGTGTCTGCTCACTAAGTGACGCTCCTGTATCAGGTGTCAGAAGACTGTCATTCATTGTTTCTTTCCCAGGCTTGTGAGCGATGAACTGTTTTCCAGGTTGTGTGAATGTGAAGCCGTTCTTTGTGATGTCATCATAGTCATTAAAAAAGAGTGAAGTCTGGACTGTGAAAAAGACAGCCCAAACTGGAATCACAGGTTTTGCCCATAAAATAAGAAGAATATTGTGGTCAGGGGTGGAGGAGAATGGTCGGTGTCGGTGTGAGAGTTTTTGTATCTTTTTGTTGTGTGTGTGTGTGTGTGTGTGTGTGTGTGTTTAACTATTCTTTTGGGGACCTGAAGTCCCCACAAGGGTGGTAAACGAACCTACATTTTACTGACTGAGCACATTTTGTTAGTCCCCACAAGGTCAAATGCTATTTCTATGGCGTTTAGGGTTAAGGATCAGAATTGGTGTTAGAATTACATTAAGCGTTAAGGTTAGGAGCTAGGGTTAGTTTTAGGGTTAGGGTTAAGGTTAAGGTTAGGGTAAGAGTACGGGTTAGGGTTAAGGCTAGGGGTTAAGGAAAATAGGATTTTGAATGGGACTCAATTGTGTGTTCACTCAAGGTTAGCTGTACAAAACATCACCAAATAACTGATTAAAACACACTATTTTGCAAAGTACAGTAGCCTCAACAGCACTTTGTAGGTTAGCACCATCGTGTAACCGGAGGACAGATAGCTTCCGTCCCCATTTTGGTACATTGACCAGTACAACATTTAGGAGGCTCATGGTTCTCACCCCATTCCATAGACTTACACAATAATTATGACAACTTCCAGAGGACGTCCTCCAGCCTATCAGAGCTCTTGCAGCATGAACTGACATGTTGTCCACCCAATCAAAGGATCAGATAATTAATCTAGTGCTAAAAGCATAAGCTACAGCTTGCTAGCACTGCACTTGCTAGCACAGTTGATTCAAAGTGAGATAAAGACAATAGTTGAACAAGTTAATTTCTTCCAAAATGAAGGAGAAGCAAGAGAGAAATAGAGAGAGTGATTGCCTTTTTTTATCACTTTCAGTTTCACTTACTTAGCTAGCAAATGCAGCTAGCTAGTTTAGCCTACTGAAACACCCTGCTCAAACAGAGGAATGCTATGTTAGCTAGCTGGCTATGACTTTCCAACACAACACTGAAACTCTTCCAAGTCAAGGTAAGCTTTTGGTGATACTAATGTATTGCTGCCAGTGTAACTGCTTACTGATTGTACACTAACGTTACTGCATGACTGTAGCGGGTTTACTAACGCGTTAGTTCTATTAGCTATGCTGACTATGACGTTACTTTAGCTAATATGGTGGCAACGATGTAGGCTGTTAGTAGAGGTTTGGCTTGGAAAGTTGTCTTTGCCTGTTCACGTACAGCTGATTTGTTGTGCACTGAAGTTCACAAGCGAAGGGAAGAGAAGGAATACACCTCACATTTGTCTCTCGACCTATGTGCATCTACATTGTAAACTTTCGTTCATAGACTAGGTTGTAGCAACCTCGTGACGGGTATAGGGAAAATGTTCGTATCATATAGTAGCATAAACCTATCAATGTTACATTGAACAGGGTGAATGGAATATGAATGAGAGTCATCCAATATGCTGTAATAGAAATAAGGCCATGCTCATGAAAAAATAATTGTCCTCCCTAATCTTAAATGGTACTGACCACCACTGATCAAATCAAGTTGTGTGTGCATGCGTATGTGCGAAGTGAGAGGAAGAGAGAGAGAGAGAGAGAGAGAGATGGATAGAGATGGTGAGGGATGGAAAGTGAGAGGAAGAGAGAGATGGATAGAGATGGTGAGAGATGGAGAGTGAGAGACCGTGAGAGACCATGCACGTACTTATCTTTGTGTGTGTATGTGTGTCCGTTTGTCTCTATGTGTGTATGTGCATATGGCAGGAGGGGGGCACAATCTTTGACCAAAAGGCATTACTTTAATTTACTACCTGGCAATATCCAGAATGTACATAGCCCAAACGGCGAGGATGCATAAATCTCTGTACCATGCGGGTTATTGCACTTTTTATGTTGGAATTCTGCTTGCCTCTGAGTGTTACAAATAACGTTTGGTTTAACAACACAATCTGTTCTTCACATCAGCCATTTGTTTTATAGACTATATACGTTTCAGAGTTATGCTAGAGAGCAACAGACACCACGCTAACACTAAGCGGAATTAACTACCTCCTCTCCAATAATCTACCCAGTGACAGCAACACACATTTTTAAGAACAATAGAGTGAATTATATCAAATGTCTGGCAATATATCCCACCTCATATTGCTATAGTAAATCATTAGAGAGCATCATGGAGAATGTGCTTGTGTGTGGGATATTTCATAAATGTGTGTGTGTGTGTGTGTGCACATCCATGTGTGTGTGTGTGTGTGTGTGCGCACGTCCAGGCGTGTGTGTGCAGAGACAGGGAACACACTCTGATAAGAAATGATCATTAGCCGAGAGCTTGTGTGTGACTTGCTCCCCGAGCCTCATGGGTAATAATAACAATGATGTGTCTTCGTCGTCGTGGACGAGCGCTTGCCATATTGGAGAGGGAAAGTCTGACTGTGTATTCATTACGCCCTTTGTTTATTCCCAAATGTGATGCGCTATCGGGCGTTTCGCAAGAGTAACCAGCCTTTTCTTTCTATTAGCGTGAAATGAGTGTGTCTTTACGAAGATAACTGGATCCCTTTCTGGGCAAGTGCTTAAATGTGCAACCAAGACTGAAGACACATTTTTAAAAATAAGGAATTTGTGATACGAAAAAAAAACGAATAAGAAATTAGTCAGACTTCTCTACAACCTTGATATTTTTCATTTCGGAACAAGAGGAAGCTGCTTATCTGAAGAGTTCCTAGAGTTTGAGTAGCCTAAAATAGTGTTTTGAACTGTGACATGGTGTCCCAGCGTAGTCAGAGTCCTTCTCTTTATCTGACAAGTGTTTTGAACTTTAACCCCCTAAGGTCGATGTCCGCACCCTCGATTTTTTTGTATAATACTAAATCGAATTAGCATAATACAAACATTCCCCATAAAAATCTGTCAGTTTAAACTAGAGATATCTAGCTTTGGATGCATCTCAATCCACCGCATCCGCCTACATGTATGTCGCACTTCCGCATCTGCGGTGAAAAGGTGACAGAGCGGTGTTTGTCAGCCCATTAGACATCCCGAAAATCAAACAATTAGACATCTCGAAAATCAAACAATTAGACATCTCGAAAATCAAACAATTAGACATCCCGAAAATCGGTCTTTTCACAGAATGGTCTGTAGTGTCTGAACGGTTTGGCCTACAAACTACTATGACCCTCTGTAGAAAGATAGTGTTTTGAACTTTAACATAGTGTCAGCACAGTCAGAGCCCCTCTCATTCTCTGACAACTACGTGTAAGAGGAGATAGTGAGACATTGTCTTAATGCCCGGTTTATTTTCCCTCCAAACCTCCCTGGTGTTATGGCCACCAATGTAAAGGACCATGTTTCCCTACATACTTGTCATGTTAAATAACATGTGTATGTGTATGTGTGTGTGTGTGTGTGTGTGTGTGTGTGTGTGTGTGTGTGTGTGTGTATGTGCGTGTGCATGTGTGTGTGTATGCTTGTACGTGCCTGCCTTCGTGTGTGTGGAAGATAGAGCGGGGCGGTAAGGGTTAGTTCAGATTTCACTTCCTCATTGGAAGAAGAGTGTGTGGGGGGTGTTGAGGGTATATGTGGTGGGGATAGAAATGGGGTCAACCCCAGAGGTGAGGACTGCAATCTATCAGTCACCTCCCCCCAACACACACTCTCCCACTCACCTAGTCCAGTGTCTGCTTCAGGAAAGACATAGTCTCAATTCAGCCCTCCAAATCCCCCTATAACTCCACTAAGACATGTAGACACTAAGGTATGGAGACACTAAGACATGGGCACACCAAGGCATGGATCCACTAAGGCATGGAGACACTAAGACACTAAGATATGGAGACACTAAGACACTAAGACATGGACACACTAAGGTATGGAGAAATTAAGGTATGGAGACTCAAAGACATTGAGACTCTAAGACATGGAGATACTAAGACATGGAGACATGGAGACGCTAAGACAGTAAGACATGGAGACACTAAGACATGGAGACATGGAGACACTAAGACAGTAAGACATGGAGACACTAAGACATGGAGACACTAAGACATGGAGACACTAAGACATGGAGACACTAAGACATGGAGATACTAAGACATGGAGACACTAAGACATGGAGACACTAAGACATGGAGACACTAAGACATGGAGATACTAAGACATGGAGATACTAAGACGTGTAGACACAAAGACAGTAAGACATATGGAGATACTAAGACAGTAAGACATGGAGATACTATGACAGTAAGACATGGAGATACTAAGACACTAAGACATGGAGACACTAAGACATGGAGACACTAAGACATGGAGATACTAAGACATGGAGATACTAAGACAGTAAGACATGGAGATACTAAGACAGTAAGACATGGAGATACTAAGACAGTAAGACATGGAGATACTAAGACAGTAAGACATGGAGATACTAAGACAGTAAGACATGGAGACACTAAGACAGTAAGACATGGAGATACTAAGACATGGAGATACTAAGACAGTAAGACATGGAGACACTAAGACATGGAGATACTAAGACATGGAGATACTAAGACAGTAAGACATGGAGACACTAAGACAGTAAGACATGGAGATACTAAGACAGTAAGACATGGAGATACTAAGACAGTAAGACATGGAGACACTAAGACATGGAGACACTAAGACACGAAGACAGTAAGACATGGAGATACTAAGACAGTAAGACATGGAGATACTAAGACAGTAAGACATGGAGATACTAAGACAGTAAGACATGGAGATACTAAGACAGTAAGACATGGAGATACTAAGACAGTAAGACATGGAGATACTAAGACAGTAAGACATGGAGATACTAAGACAGTAAGACATGGAGATACTAAGACAGTAAGACATGGAGACACTAAGACACGAAGACATGGAGACACTAAGACACGAAGACAGTAAGACATGGAGACACTAAGACACGAAGACAGTAAGACATGGAGATACTAAGACAGTAAGACATGGAGATACTAAGACAGTAAGACATGGAGATACTAAGACAGTAAGACATGGAGATACTAAGACAGTAAGACATGGAGATACTAAGACAGTAAGACATGGAGACACTAAGACATGGAGACACTAAGACACGAAGACAGTAAGACATGGAGATACTAAGACAGTAAGACATGGAGATACTAAGACAGTAAGACATGGAGATACTAAGACAGTAAGACATGGAGATACTAAGACAGTAAGACATGGAGATACTAAGACAGTAAGACATGGAGATACTAAGACAGTAAGACATGGAGATACTAAGACAGTAAGACATGGAGACACTAAGACACGAAGACAGTAAGACATGGAGACACTAAGACAGTAAGACATGGAGATACTAAGACAGTAAGACATGGAGATACTAAGACAGTAAGACATGGAGATACTAAGACAGTAAGACATGGAGATACTAAGACAGTAAGACATGGAGATACTAAGACAGTAAGACATGGAGACACTAAGACACGAAGACAGTAAGACATAGAGACACTAAGACAGTAAGACATGGAGACACTAAGACATGGAGACATTAAGACATGGAGACACTAAGACAGTAAGACATGGAGACACTAAGACAGTAAGACATGGAGACACTAAGACATGGAGACATTAAGACATGGAGACACTAAGACAGTAAGACATGGAGATACTAAGACATGGAGATACTAAGACGTGTAGACACAAAGACAGTAAGACATGGAGATACTAAGACAGTAAGACATGGAGATACTAAGACAGTAAGACATGGAGATACTAAGACAGTAAGACATGGAGATACTAAGACAGTAAGACATGGAGATACTAAGACAGTAAGACATGGAGATACTAAGACAGTAAGACATGGAGATACTAAGACAGTAAGACATGGAGATACTAAGACAGTAAGACATGGAGATACTAAGACAGTAAGACATGGAGACACTAAGACACGAAGACAGTAAGATATAGAGACACTAAGACAGTAAGACATGGAGACACTAAGACATGGAGACATTAAGACATGGAGACACTAAGACAGTAAGACATGGAGATACTAAGACATGGAGACATTAAGACATGGAGACACTAAGACATGGAGACATTAAGACATGGAGACACTAAGACAGTAAGACATGGAGACACTAAGACATGGAGACATTAAGACATGGAGACACTAAGACAGTAAGACATGGAGACACTAAGACATTAAGACATGGAGACACTAAGACAGTAAGACATGGAGACACTAAGACATGGAGACATTAAGACATGGAGATACTAAGACAGTAAGACATGGAGATACTAAGACAGTAAGACATGGAGATACTAAGACAGTAAGACATGGAGATACTAAGACAGTAAGACATGGAGATACTAAGACAGTAAGACATGGAGATACTAAGACAGTAAGACATGGAGACACTAAGACACGAAGACAGTAAGACATAGAGACACTAAGACAGTAAGACATGGAGACACTAAGACATGGAGACATTAAGACATGGAGACACTAAGACATGAAGACACTAAGAAATGGAGACACTAAGACACTAAGACATGGAGACAAAAATACATGGAGAAACTAAGACATGGAGACCAAAATACATGGAGAAACTAAGACATTGTCACTACTTCTACCGAAGGTAAATCCTCTCCCCGTTCGGGCTGCGCTCGCCGGTTTACTAGCCGCTACCGATCCCTTTTTCCTTTTCTGGTTGTTTTGTCTGTGTTCCTTTTCACACCTGGTTTCAATTGCTTTAATTTCTGTGGGTATATAGGGCACCTGTTACCTGCCGTAATTCGTGCAGGATTAGACTTGTGTGCATTGCGCTCGATTGTATTTGATGTTTGTTGTTTTTTCGCTATTACGCACGTGTATGTAAAGTGTCGGAACTGTGTTTGTTCCTCTGTGCGTTTGCACGAGTTTCTGATTATCCGAGAGCGTAGTTTTTTTTTTTGTCTGTGCCGTTTTGGTATTGCTGGACTATATTATTAAACACGCTTCTCAGACATCCCTGCTCTCTCCTCCGCCTGACTTCTACACCTCTCACCAAGACGCATGTTATCACAGACATGGAGACCCTAAGACATGGAGAAACTAAGACATGGAGACACTAAGACGTGGAGACAATAAGACATGGAGACACTAAGACACTAAGATTGGAGACACTAAGACACTAAGATTGGAGACACTAAGACACTAAGACATGGAGACACTAAGACATGGAGACACTAAGACCCTAAGACACGGAGACCCTAAGACATGGAGAAACTAAGACAATAAGACACTTAGACATGGAGAGACTCAGACACTAAGACATGGAGACATTAAGACATGGAGAAAATAGGACACTAAGACATGGAGACACTAAAACACTAAGACATGGAGACAATAAGATATAGAGAAAATAAGACATGGAGACACAAAGACACTTAGACATGGAGTCACTGAGACATGGACACACTAAGACATGGACACACTAAGGCATGAAGACACTAGGACATTTAGACATTAAACCACACTAACATGGAGACACCGAGACACTAAGGCATGGATACACTAAGACATGGAGAGAATATGACACTAAGACATGGAGACACAAGACACTAAGACACTAAGTCATGGAGACATTAAACCACTATGACATGGAGACACAGAGACACTAAAACATGAAGACAATATGACACTAAGACATGGAGACACTGAGACACTAAGGCATGGAGACACTAAGACATGGAGACAATATGACACTAAGACATGGAGAAAATAAGACATGGAGACACTAAGACACTTAGACATGGAGACACTGAGACACTAAGACATGGAGACACTAAAACACTAAGACATGGAGACACTGAGACACTAAGACATGGAGACACTAAGACATGGAGACACTAAGACATGGAGACACTAAGACATGGAGACACTAAAACACTAAGACATGGAGACACTAAAATACTAAGACATGGAGACACTAAAACACTAAGACATGGAGACACTAAAACACTAAGACATGGAGATACTAAGACACTAAGACATGGAGACACTAAAACACTAAGACATGGAGACACTGAGACACTAAGACATGGAGAGACTAAGACATGGAAACACTAAGACATGGAGACACTAAAACACTAAGACATGGAGACAATATGACAGTAAGACATAGAGACACAAAAACACTAAGACATGGAGACACTAAGACATGGAGACAATATGAAACTAAGACATGGAGACAATATGAAACTAAGCCATGGAGACACTAAAACACTAAGACATGGAGACACTAAGACATGGAGACAATATGAAACTAAGACATGGAGACAATATGACACTAAGACATGGAGTTAATGAGACACTAAGACATGGAGACAATATGACACTAAGACATGGAGACACTAAAACACTAAGACATGGAGACAATGAGACACTAAGACATGGAGATACTAAGACATGGAGACACTAAAACACTAAGACATGGAGACAATATGACACTAAGACATGGAGACACTAAGACATGGACACAATGAGACACTAACACATGGAGACAATATGACACTAAGACATGGAGACACTAAAACACTAAGACATGGAGACAATATGAAACTAAGACATGGAGACAATATGACACTAAGACATGGAGACAATATGACACTAAGACATGGAGACACTAAGACATGGAGACAATATGACACTAAGACATGGAGACACTAAGACATGGAGACAATATGACACTAAGACATGGAGACAATATGACACTAAGACATGGAGACACTAAGACATGGAGACACTAAGACACTAAGACATGGAGACAATATGAAACTAAGACACTGAGTCATGGACACATTAAGACATGGACACACTAAGACATGGAGACACTAAAACACTAAGACATGGAGACAATATGACAGTAAGACATAGAGACACAAAAACACTAAGACATGGAGACACTAAGACATGGAGACAATATGAAACTAAGACATGGAGACAATATGAAACTAAGCCATGGAGACACTAAAACACTAAGACATGGAGACACTAAGACATGGAGACAATATGAAACTAAGACATGGAGACAATATGACACTAAGACATGGAGTTAATGAGACACTAAGACATGGAGACAATATGACACTAAGACATGGAGACACTAAAACACTAAGACATGGAGACAATGAGACACTAAGACATGGAGATACTAAGACATGGAGACACTAAAACACTAAGACATGGAGACAATATGACACTAAGACATGGAGACACTAAGACATGGACACAATGAGACACTAACACATGGAGACAATATGACACTAAGACATGGAGACACTAAAACACTAAGACATGGAGACAATATGAAACTAAGACATGGAGACAATATGACACTAAGACATGGAGACAATATGACACTAAGACATGGAGACACTAAGACATGGAGACAATATGACACTAAGACATGGAGACACTAAGACATGGAGACAATATGACACTAAGACATGGAGACAATATGACACTAAGACATGGAGACACTAAGACATGGAGACACTAAGACACTAAGACATGGAGACAATATGAAACTAAGACACTGAGTCATGGACACATTAAGACATGGACACACTAAGACATGGAGACACTAAGACATTTAGACATGGACATTAAGACACTAAGTCATGGAGACACTAAGGCATGGAGACACTAAGGCATGGATACAGTAAGACATGGAGACACTAAGACACTAAGACATGGAGACACTCAGAATTGGAGACACTAAGTCATGGAGACACTAAGGCATGGAGACACTAACATATGGAGACACTAAGACATGGAGACACTAAGACATGGAGACAATATGACACTAAGACATGGATACATTAAGACATTGAGACACTAAAACATGGAGACACTGAGACACTAAGACAAGGAGATACTAAGACATGTAGACAATAAGACATGGACACATTAAGACACTAAGACATGTAGACAATAAGACTCTAAAACATGGAGACACTAAGACATGGAGAAACTGAGACACTAAGACAAGACATGGAGACACTAAGACACTAAGACATGGAGACACTGAGACACTAAGTCATGGAGACACTAAGACATGGAGATACTAAGACACCAAGACATTAAGACAATGGAGACACTAAGACACTAAGACACTAAGGCATGGAGACACTAAGGCATTGAGACACTAAAACATGTAGACACTAAGACACTAAGACATTAAGACATGGAGACACTAAGACACTAAGACACTAAGGCATGGAGACACTAAGGCATTGAGACATGGAGACACTAAGACACTAAGACACTAAGGCATGGAGACACTAAGGCATTGAGACACTAAAACATGTAGACACTAAGACACTAAGACATGGAGACACTAAGGCATTGAGACACTAAAACATGTAGACACTAAGACATTGAGACACTAAAACATGTAGACACTAAGACATTATGAGAAAAACAATATTTAATTGATATTTAACCTGCAGCTCCCCAGGTTTAGCAGAGGTTTCAGACCTCTGATGTTCCAGGAAAGGATTTATACTAGCCTGTGATGGATACCTACAGTTCTTATTAGCCAGCCGTGTGGAGTTAACCTCCAGAGGTGTTCATTGGTGCATCAGTCCTCAGAATTATGGGCTACACAGTACTTTTATTCTGCTGTGTTGAATGAGTTTGAATTTAAAGTTACTTCAGATTGCTGTAAATTAAAAAGGGGGAAAGGTGCTCAATTGGGGGAATTGGGCATGCAGCAAACAACCTTCAACCTTCAACCTTCACGCCGCCAAGCTTACCCTAGTAAAACTGACTATCCTACCGATCCTCGACTTCGGCGATGTCATCTACAAAATGGCTTCCAACACTCTACTCAGCAAACTGGATGCAGTCTATCACAGTGCCGTCACTAAAGCACCTTATACCACCCACCACTGCGACTTGTATGCTCTAGTCGGCTGGCCCTCGCTACATATTCGTCGCCAGACCCACTGGCTCCAGGTCATCTACAAGTCCATGCTAGGTAAAGCTCCGCCTTATCTCAGCTCACTGGTCACGATGGCAACACCCATCCGTAGCACGCGCTCCAGCAGGTGTATCTCACTGATCATCCCTAAAGCCAACACCTCATTTGGCCACCTTTCGTTCCAGTACTCTGCTGCCTGCGACTGGAACGAATTGCAAAAATCGCTGAAGTTGGAGACTTTTATCTCCCTCACCAACTTCAAACATCAGCTATCTGAGCGGCTAACCGATCGCTGCAGCTGTACATAGTCTATTGGTAAATAGCCCACCCTTTCTCACCTACCTCATCCCCATACTGTTTTTATTTATTTACTTTTCTGCTCTTTTGCACACCAATATCTCTACCTGTACATGACCATCTGATCATTCATCACTCCAGTGTTAATCTGCCAAATTGTAATTATTTGCCTACCTCCTCATGCCTTTTGCACACATTGTATATAGACTCCCCCTTTGGTTTCTACTGTGTTATTGACTTGTTAATTGTTTACTCCATGTGTAACTCTTTGTTGTCTGCTCACACTGCTATGCTTTATCTTGGCCAGGTCGCAGTTGCAAATGAGAACTTGTTCTCAACTAGCCTACCTGGTTAAATAAAGGTGTTCTCAACTAGCCTACCTGGTTAAATAAAGGTGTTCTCAACTAGCCTACCTGGTTAAATAAAGGTGTTCTCAACTAGCCTACCTGGTTAAATAAAGGTGTTCTCAACTAGCCTACCTGGTTAAATAAAGGTGTTCTCAACTAGCCTACCTGGTTAAATAAAGGTGTTCTCAACTAGCCTACCTGGTTAAATAAAGGTGTTCTCAACTAGCCTACCTGGTTAAATAAAGGTGTTCTCAACTAGCCTACCTGGTTAAATAAAGGTGTTCTCAACTAGCCTACCTGGTTAAATAAAGGTGAAATAAAAAAAAATATATAAAAAATAAATGACTAGGCTATCCTAGAAAAGGAAAAGCAGGAGTATTCAGATGTCTGCATAGATTTTGAAGTATATCAGAAAAGGCCAGAATGCTCCAAGGCAGACGTGTGCTCTTTCCTACTGATCCCATAAACTGAACTGACCTGTATTCCTGTAGTCCCTTGACTCGAACTCTAAGGCTTACAAACTGTGATATTCAACTTAGATCATTTTTAAAAGTAATTACCGAAAACGGAAAAACGAATAATCGCCAAGTTTATACCTACTGCTAAAGGCTGGTGTGATCTTTGCCATTCTTTTTGCTGCGGAAAATAGAGAATATCTCAAGATTAGAGGAAATGTTGTTGCAATAGTTCATTTTCTTGTTCCATCACTCACAAGTGGTAGCCATTACAATTTTGCTTGGCTCTGGGGGCAACTCAACTCTACTCTCACCAGTATGAAAAGCTTTAAAGCGCAGGCCCAGCTCACCCAACTCTGGCTGAAAATGAGTCTCTCTGCAAACGCTGCTGCATTTTTTATGAGAACATCTGCTGCCCCACTCCTCTGGTAGAAAGCAAGGCTTGCTTAATCACACAGTTTATCCCTCTAGTCCCGCTGACTGGGACAGAGAAGGCAGAGCGATTAGGTAGCTGACTAGCCACTTCACAGACGACCAGGGGAGGAGGGATATTTGATATCTGAACCTTAAACACGTCGGATGAAAGTTGAAAGGGGAAAAGAAGGAGGCGGTGGTAGAGTGGAGGTGGGGAAGAGAATGGATGTGTGAACATATATAGAAGCTCGGCTCCTGCAGGTTTGTTTGGAGTGGAGGGGAGGGGAAGGGAGGGGAGGGCCGGACATGGTTCTAGACTGCAGCTGGGAGACGTGTGCCCCTGGACCCTACCTCTGGGAGAGGGTGGGGTTGGTTTGCTCCTCCTCCTTTTAAGCCTCAGGAATCACAACCTAGATAAGATGAGAGATTTAATTTCCTCTGTGGGTTATCTTATGTCCTCTGTAGTACCTTTGTGAAATTTTGGAATAGACTTTATAACAGATCATCATATTGAATAAATCTGTAGGTAATAGGTATGACTCTAATTCTTCCCTTCCTATTTCACCCTGATAAAGGAAATCTGAGGAAAACGTGACAGAAAATGTATCAACACATCTCCTGTGCTACACGTGCATCATGTACCCTGGATCATTGCTACTCTCTCTTCCGGGGTAGCTACAAGGTCCTCCCCCACCTTCCCTTTGGCAAATCAGATCATGGCTCCATTCCGCTCCTTCCCACCTATAGGCAGAAACATAAACGGGAAACAACCGTGGTAAGGACTGGTCAACATTGGTCTGACCAATCAGAATCTATGCTTCAATATTGTTTTGATCAAGCGGACTGGGATATGTTTTGGGTCTCCTTTGAGAATAGGATTGACGTATACACTGACTTGTGACTGGATTCATCAGGAAGTGCATAGAAGATGTTGCTCCAACTGTAACAATTACCACTCATCCAAACCAAAACCCGTGGATAGATGGCAGCACTTACGCTAAACTTAAAGCTTGAGGTAGTATTGCATTTAACCATGGAAAGATGACTGGAAGCACGTACGTTTACAAACAGACTGGCTATGACCTATCAGAGAGGCAAACAACAGTACAGGGACAAATTAGAGTTGCAATTCAACGGCTCAGATACAAGACGTATGTGGCAGGGCCTCCAGACAATCACGGAATAAAAACGGAAAGTGAGCCACATCGCGGACACCGACGCCTCGCTCCAGAAAAATAACATTGAGCCGGCGATGTGGGCCCCCTCCGCTCAATGTGTTCTCTCATTCTCCGTGGCTGACGTGAGTAAGTCATGTTAACCCTTGCATAGCTGCCGGCCCAGATGGCATCCCAAGCTGGGTCCTGAGAGCATGTGCAGACCAGCTGGCTGGAGTGTTTACGGACATATTCAATCACTCTATATCCCAGTCTGTTGTCCCCACTTGATTGAAGATGTCCACCATTGTTCCTGTACCCAAGAAAGCGAAGGTAACTGAACTAAATGACTATAGCCTCATAGCACTCATAGCACTCATAGCACATAGCACTCATAGCACTCATAGCACATAGCACTCATAGCACTCATAGCACATAGCACTCATAGCACTCATAGCACATAGCACTCATAGCACTCATAGCACATAGCACTCATAGCACTCATAGCACATAGCACTCATAGCACTCATAGCACTCATAGCACATAGCACATAGCACTCATAGCACATAGCACTCATAGCACTCATAGCACATAGCACTCATAGCACTCATAGCATACTTGTCATCATGAAGTGCTTTGAAGCACTAGTTAAGGACCATATCACCTCCACCTTACCCGTCAACCTAGACCCTCTATAATTCGCCTACCGCCCCAACAGATCCTCGGACCATGCAATCGCCATTGCACTGCACAATTCTCTATCCAATCTTGAGAAATACCTATGTAAGAATGCAGTTAATTAACTACAGCTCAGCCTTTAACATCGTACTAGCCTCCAAGCTCATCACTAAGCTCAGGGTTAGTGTATTAACCCCTCCCTGTGTAGCTAGGTCTTCATGATGGGCCGACCCCAAGTGGTGAAGGTAGGCAACAACATCTCCGCCATGCTGATCCTCAAGACTGGGGCCCCAAAAGGGTGCGTGCTCTGCCCTCTCCTGTACTCCCTGTTCACCAATGACTGCATGGCCATGTACGTCTCCAACTCAATCATCAGGTTTGCTGGCGATACAACAGTGGTAGGCCTGATTAGAAACAATGATGAGACAGCCTACAGGGAGGAGGTGAGAGCTCTGGTGGAGTGGTGCCAGGAAAATAACTTCTCCCAACATCAACAAAATGAAGGAGCTGATCGTGGATGACAGGAGACAGCAGAGAGAATATGCCCCCATCAACATCAGCTGGGCCGCAGTGGAGAGGGTCAAAAGCTATTCATAAAGCCCTTTTTAAAACAGCCCATGTCACAAAGTGCTCTACAGAAACCCAGTCTAAAACCCCAACAGTAAGCAATGCAGATGTAGAAGCACAGTGGCTAAGAAAAACACCCATGAAAGGCAGGAACCAAGGAAAGAAACCTAGAGAGGAACCAGGCTATTAGGGGTGGCTAGCAGGGCCAAACAATAATTATCACAGTGGTTTTAGAGGGTGCAACAGGTCAGCACCTCAGGAGTAAATGTCAGTTGGCTTTTCATAGCCGATCATTCAAAGTTAGAGACAGCAGGTGCGGTAGAGAGAGAGAGAGTTGAAAACAGCAGGTCCGGGACAGGTAGAACATCCGGTGAACAGGTCAGGGTTCCATTGCTGCAGGCAGAACAGTTAAAACTGGAGCAGCAGCAGGTGGACTGGGGACCGCAGGTGGACTGGGGCAAGGCATCATTGGGCCAGGTTGTCCTGACACATGGTCCTAGGGCTCAGGTCCTCAGAGAGAAGAGAGAAAAGAGAGAAAGAGAGAAAGAGAGAGTTAAAGGGAGCATACTTAAAGGACACTGGATAAGACAGGAGAAATACTCTAGATATAACAGACTGATCCCGCCCCTTGACACAAACTATTGCAGCATAAATACTGGAGGCTGAGACAGGAGGGATCAGGATACACTGTGGCTCCGTCCGCGTTACCCTCGGACAGTGCCAACCAGGCAGGATATAACCCCACCCACTTTGTCAAAGCACCAACTTACTACCCTGAGACAAGGCCGAGTATGGCCCACTCAGTGTATATACTGTATTCTAGTCATGGCTCATCCTACAGTATGTTATTATTTCTGTACACATTTTCTATTCGTAAACTGTCCGTATAGTATATACACACCATTATATAATTATATTCCGGACACTGACATTTCTCATTCTGATATTTCATAATTTCTTTCTTTTTACTTTTTGGATTATGTGCATATTGTTTTGTATTGGTGTGTATTATTACTACACTGTTGGAGCTAGAAACACAAACATTTCGCTACACCTGCAATAATTTATGCAAATCTTTGTACGCAACCAATAAACTATGATTTGATTTGGTTATGCAGTTATGCATAATGCATTACACTCTTAGAAAAAAGGTGCTATATAGAACCTAAAAGGGTTATTTGGCTGTCCCCATAGGTAGAACCCTTTTCGGTTCCGTGTAGAACCCTTTGTACAGGGTTCTACCTGGAACCAAAAATGGTTCTCCTATGGGGACAGCTGAAGAATCCTTTTGGAACCCTTTTTTTCTGAGTGTACAGTAACAATTAGACTTGGTCTCCAGAGCAACATGTACAGTACAGTAGCATAGCCCAGATGGCAGATTAAACAAATGCGAACATTAACAAGTGTGTAGCGCAACCAGATAAAATCTTTAGAGAATGAAGCATGAAAACATGGACTGGCTGATCCTTCTACAGCGGGAAAATCATTAGAGAATGAAGCATGACAACATGGACTGGCTGATCCTCATATAGAGGGAAAATCATTAGAGAATGAAGCATGACAACATGGACTGGCTGATCCTCATATAGAGGGAAAATCATTAGAGAATGAAGCATGAAAACAAGGACTGGCTGATCCTCATATAGAGGGAAAATCATTAGAGAATGAAGCATGACAACATGGACTGGCTGATCCTCATATAGAGGGAAAATCATTAGAGAATGAAGCATGACAACATGGACTGGCTGATCCTCATATAGAGGGAAAATCATTAGAGAATGAAGCATGACAACATGGACTGGCTGATCCTCATATAGAGGGAAAATCATTAGAGAATGAAGCATGACAACATGGACTGGCTGATCCTCATATAGAGGGAAAATCATTAGAGAATGAAGCATGACAACATGGACTGGCTGATCCTTCTACAGCAGGAAAATCATTAGAGAATGAAGCATGACAACATGGACTGGCTGATCCTCATATAGAGGGAAAATCATTAGAGAATGAAGCATGACAACATGGACTGGCTGATCCTCATATAGCGGGAAAATCATTAGAGAATGAAGCATGACAACATGGACTGGCTGATCCTCATATAGAGGGAAAATCATTAGAGAATGAAGCATGATAACATGGACTGGCTGATCCTCATATAGAGAGAAAATCATTAGAGAATGAAGCATGACAACATGGACTGGCTGATCCTCATATAGAGGGAAAATCATTAGAGAATGAAGCATGACAACATGGACTGGCTGATCCTCATATAGCGGGAAAATCATTAGAGAATGAAGCATGACAACATGGAGTGGGAAAACTCAGCCCCAGCTTTTGAGTAGTAAGTATTACAGTTTTTTCCAACTGCTTACACACGTTTTCAAAACTGTCTCCTTTTTTTCAAAACTCTACACACAAATGCTTTATCTTGGCCAGGTCGCAATTGTAAATGAGAACTTGTTCTCAACTTGCCTACCTGGTTAAATAAAGGTAAAATAAATAAATAAATAAATACATTCCCAAAACTGCACACACAAAATGCAAAATGCCTCACATCTCCTTCAAAATGTAACACTGCATTCAAAATGCCATAAACACATGTCAGAATGAAGCATTTGCATCAAATGGCAAACACTGCTTTCATAATAGTACATTTTTGGATATACCATGTAAACACTGTTGTTCTAAATCTAAAGCTCTTTGGTCTTTCATAGGCTTATATCTACATTTCAATACAATGTTCTACAGTGAAAGTAATCTGCTGAGAGGGGTAACAAGTACACTGTAAACACCAATGCAATGTAGAAACAGAAAATATTTATTCGGCCAAACATTACTGTTGTATACAGTAGCATACAACAAAACCATAAACATATGTAAACCAAAAGTATATTCTTTAGAATACAGTAAAGAACACAATTGTGTGTGTGGGGTCCCGGGGGGGCAGTCCAGGAATTGGTAGGGGGGGGGCAGTCACCAGTGCTAAGCTACCCTTCATCTCTTCTCCGGCCTGGGTCTGGCCACAATACTTCGTCCACATCACAAGATACGCTTTCTCTTGCCAAACATCGAGGGAAGTATCTCCTAGCGTGGCGTATCCAACCTTGGACAGAGGCAACCTCTATGTCCCCACATAGACCATATTTATAATTGCAGTCTCTTGTACATCTGTAAACAAGCGTCCTCGTCCTCCATGATGTCTTTGCCTTTCCACTCTGTACAGAATTCAAACACAGTATGTGTTCAGCATAGGAACTGTAAACAATGTACAAAAAAATGTAGTACAGCATGATAACCAACCTCATTCATTCAATGCAGTGCAGTAAATTGATGGCTTAGAGTTACAAATGTTTATGCAATACTATGCAGTCATACGTATTTTACAGTACATTACTGTAATGCTAAAATAGTCATTATATAGTTGCATACCTGTTCTCATTTCTGAAGGTTCGAATTATGGACGCCACTGTAAATCGACTCAAATTGGGCTTGACTCTCAGTCCAGCCTCTCTCATGGTCAAACCGTGGTTGATCACATGATCAACAAGTGTTGCCCTAATCTCATCAGAGATGGCTCTCCTTACATCTCTTCTTTGCCCTCGTCCTCTTCTTCCTCTTCCTCTCCCTCCTACTCCTCTTGCTCTCTGTCCATTGTTGGCATCCATTGTTCAAAACAGGTAATCTGACCTATGACCTATTTATAGGCCTATACTACAGTAAAGCAGTGATTGGTTAGTGATCAGTTAAGGTATTAGTGTTTGCACATGTTTGCACATGTGAGGAGTGTGTGTGGTGAATAAGTGTAGCATTTTGATTGGTTGTGTTTGGAAAAGGAAAGCAAGTCCCTTCCTGTTAGATTTTTGTGTTTTAGGTAGAGAATTGTGTGTAGTGTTTTGAAAAAAGTGTTTTATGCAATTGACAACTGAGTCAAAGGCTGAGAAATAGCTAATGGTTTTGGATATTTGGTGTGTAGTTTTGCACTTTAAGTGAGAGGTTTCAAAAATCGTGTGACATGAAAAGATTTTGTGTGTAAGCAGTTTCGAAAAAACTGTAAAAAAACAGTGCTCTGGAAAGAGAGAGGGTAGTATGTGTGTGTGTGTGTGTGTGTGTGTGTGTGTGTGTGTGTGTGTGTGTGTGTGTGTGTGTGTGTGTGTGTGTGTGTGTGTGTGTGTGTGCCTCTGTGTTTCTGCATGTGAGTGTTTGTCTCAGAGAGCGACAGGCAGCAGGCAGGCAGACTGGCCCCCTCAGCAAACTGCAGTGAAATATGAGCTGGTGAAACAAGTGAGACTACTAGCCTTTTGGTGACCCTCTACTGAGGCCCACCTCCAACCCAATGAAATAGTTCAGATAATGCACCCTGAATGATGCTCTGCGCCTGGCAGGTATTTAACCCTCCTCCATGTCTCTGGATCAGACACCAGGCTCTGCTGCTCCACACTAGGGGAGAGTTAACGCAGAGAGTATGGATCAGGAACATATATACACACACACACATTCGCGCTTGCGCACACACACACAAACACACACAAGAAACACATGTAGAGACACACACACACACACACACACACACACACACACACACACACACACACACACACAAATCTGCTCTCCCACCACAAAGCCCTTCCTGTCGGTGAATGTTACACCCATTACACCCCATAGTGCTCCCCACTACATTATCTTATCTGGTTACTGAAAACTGGCCCATGCAGACTTGCTGGAGACGGTGTAGTGTTAAAAAACATACCTCCATATGACTTGTGGTTGATACATGAGATATGCCACCACCACATATCACACAGCTGGTAATATCAGACCTGCCTGACAGCTTCATTGTTCAGTCTCGTATACAAGTGCTAGGCCCAGACAGACAGGCATATCAGTGTTGTGGCTTTGGCCCATAATCATGCCGTAAATCACAGTGACTCCTACCGCTGCTGTCTGTTGTTTGTCATTACAAGTACTCCAAATTAAATCAGCACAGATATGTTATGTTGAGTTGCAAATACACAAATAAATAATGTATTTAGTTTCTGATGTTCTATACCCACAGTATCATAACAACTACTCTAACTAGAGTATAGTAACAACTACTATATCATAACACTTACTCTACCCTACAGTATCACAACAATTACTCCACCCTACAGTATCACACCAATTACTCTACCCTACAGTATCACACCAATTACTCTACCCTACAGTATCATAACAATTACTCTACGCTACAGTATCACAACAATTACTCTACCCTACAGTATCATAACAATTACTCTACCCTACTGTATCATAACAACTAGTCTAACCTACAGTATCATAACAACTACTCTACGCTACAGTATCACAACAATTACTCTACCCTACTGTATCATAACAACTAGTCTAACCTACAGTATCATAACAACTACTCGATCCTACAGTATTTTTAATTTGTTTAAATTTTACCTTTATTTATACAGGTTTTTTCTCATTGAGAACATCTCTTTTCCAAGAGAGACCTGTTCCAATAGCAGCAGGGGGAACAATGTTTCAGACAAAACAACGTACATAAACTAACAACATTAAACACAACTATAAACACACATACAGTACAACAAAAACATTTTACATTAAAAACACAAACGTCCTGACTAAAAACAGCTGGCCTAAAGACAATTACACTCTTCTATGATATATACATCGATCAAGTGTTTAAACTCCACCAACGAAACTAGATCATCACATTTTAAAATGTTCAGGGGAGAATTTCAGGACCACGGAGCTAAGTCATTAAAACTATTTCTACCATGACCTGTTCTAATTTTTGGTACTGTTAGAAGCAAATCAGAATGGGACAGTAATTTATATTTATTTACTGACCTGACTAAAAAAAGATTAAATGGCATTTTACCCAATATGGCCTTATAAATCAGTGTATACCAGTGTTTAAGCCTACGCAAGATCAATGACAACCAGCCAACAGCGCTGTAGAGAAATTATGTGTTAGACGTTTCTGATTTGTAATGAACCTGAGGGCTGCATGACACACTGAATCAAGTCCTCTCAGGGTAGTGGCTGAGGCCTGCATATATATAAGATCACTAAAATCTTAAACCGACAGTAATGTACATCATACCAGCTCCTTCCTGGCCTTAAAAGAAAAACAAGCCTTATGCCGGTAAAAAAATCCTATTTTCAGCTTGAGCTTCCTTATCAAGTTCTCTACATGTACAGTGAAGCTCAGCTTATCATCAACCCACACACCCAAATATTTGTACACTTTAACTTTCTCTATAGTTTGTCCAGCCAATGTAGCAATGATATGATTTGTTTGTTTTACCCGAATTTAGAATCAGCTTTAAATCATACAGATTCTGTTGTATGATGTTAAATGCTCTTTGGGCATTTTCAAAAGCTGAAGATTAACTACTACCACTTGAATAAAGAACAGTATTATCTGCATAAAAATTAACATCTGCTGTTTCAATAAGATCCCCAATGTTGTTGATATACAAAATGAACAACATTGGGCCCAAAATAGAACCTTGCGGAACACCTGAGCATACATCTATGGACTCAGATTTACAACCATCCGCCAATACACATTGTGTACGATTTGATAGGTAATTTATAAACCAATCTAGAGCATGACCAGTGTAACTTTTAACAACTACTCTGCCTACAATATCATCACAACTACCCTACCTACAGTATCATAACAACTACTCTAGACTACAGTATCATAACAATTACTCTACCTACATTATAATTAAACTACTCAACCTACACTATCATAACAAATACTCTACCTACAGTATCAAAACAACTTCTCTACCAACAGTATCATAACAACTGCTCTACCTACAGTATCATAACAACTTCTCTACCAACAGTATCATAACAAATACTCTACCTACAGTATCAAAACAACTTCTCTACCAACAGTATCATAACAACTGCTCTACCTACAGTATCATAACAACTTCTCTACCAACAGTATCATAACAACTACTCTACCCTACAGTATCATAAAATATATGGGTCGAGTAATTCCACAACATTTTAACCTTTGCACTATCACAGCATGGTCCACGGTGTCAAAAGCCTTCGACAAATCAATAAAAACAGAAACACAATGTAACTTCTTATCAAGAGCACAGTGGATGTCATTTAAAACCTTCAATGTTGCTGAAACAGTGCTGTGGCCAGACCTAAAACCTGATTGCATTCCATTTAAGATGTTGTTTTCTTGGAAGTAGACCTTTAGCTGCCTACTAACTAAGGACTCCAGTACCTTTGACAGTACAGACAATTTTGATATGGGTCGATAGTTGTCAAGTAGTGAAGGATCTCCACCTTTCAGGAGAGGCAGTACCAAAGCAGATTTCCATAACTTGGGGATTTCCTTAACATCAAGCGTGAGAATAAAAATACATGTTAAGGGGGAGCAAAGATGTCTGCAGCTAAACAAAACAAAAACTGCAGCTAAACAAAACAATAACTCTACCCTACAGTATAATAACAACTGTTTTAATACCAAATCTTTCTACCCTACGGTATCATAGCATCAACTCTTCCCTACAGTATCATGGCAACTTCTCTTTCCTACAGTATCATAACAACTACTCTACTCTACAGTATCATAACAACTACTCTACTCTACAGTATCAAACCAATTACTCTACCAACAGTATCATACAACCTACTCTACATTACAGTATCACAACAAATTCTATACTCTACCGTATCATAACAACTACTCTACTCTACTGTATCATAACAACTACTCTACTCTACTGTATCTTAACAACTACTCTACTCTACCGTATCATAACAACTACTCTACATACAGTATTATGACAACTACTCTACCTACAGCATCATAACAACTACTCTACTCTACAGTATCATACCAACTACTCTACCCTACAGTATCATAACAACTACTCTACCCTACAGTATCATAACAACTACTCTACCCTACAGTATCATAACAACTACTCTAGCCTACAGTATCATAACAACTACTCTACCCTACAGTATCATAACAACTACTCTAGCCTACAGTATCATAACAACTACTCTACCCTACAGTATCATAACAACTACTCTAGCCTACAGTATCATAACAACTACTCTACCCTACAGTATCATAACAACTACTCTAGCCTACATTATCATAACAACTACTCTACCATACTATCATGTTTTAGGGAAGACGTAGATGAGGACAGTGTCAAAGTAACAAAAGTTTATTACTAGAACTTGGGGCTGGCAACACGTCAGGTCAAGGGTAGGCAGAGGTCAGAAATACAGTGTGGTGGGACACGGTACAGGATGGCAGGTAGGCTCAGGGTCAGGGTAGGCAGAGGTCAGTAATACAGTGTGGTGGGACACGGTACAGGATGGCAGGTAGGCTCAGGGTCAGGGTAGGCAGAGGTCAGTAATACAGTGTGGTGGGACACGGTACAGGATGACAGGTAGGCTCAGGGTCAGGGTAGGCAGAGGTCAGTAATGCAGTGTGGTGGGACAAGGTACAGGGTCAGGGTAGGCAGAGGTCAGTAATACAGTGTGGTGGGACAAGGTACAGGACGGCAGGTAGGCTAAGGGTCAGGATAGGCAGAGGTCAGTAATACAGTGTGGTGGGACAAGGTACAGGATGGCAGGTAGGCTCAAGGTCAGGGTAGGCAGAGGTCAGTAATCCAGTGTGGTGGGACAAGGTACAGGATGGCAGGTAGGCTCAGGGTCAGGGTAGGCAGAGGTCAGTAATACAGTGTGGTGGGACAAGGTACAGGGTCAGGGTAGGCAGAGGTCAGTAATACAGTGTGGTGGGACACGGTACAGGATGGCAGGTAGGCTCAGGGTCAGGGTAGGCAGAGGCCAGCAATACAGTGTGGTGGGACACGGTACACGATGGCAGGTAGGCTCAGGGTCAGGGTAGGCAGAGGTCAGTAATACAGTGTGGTGGGACACGGTACAGGATGACAGGTAGGCTCAGGGTCAGGGTAGGCAGAGGTCAGTAATACAGTGTGGTGGGACACGGTACAGGATGGCAGGTAGGCTCAGGGTCAGGGTAGGCAGAGGTCAGTAATACAGTGTGGTGGGACAAGGTACAGGATGACAGGTGGGCTCAAGGTCAGGGTAGGCAGAGGTCAGTAATACAGTGTGGTGGGACACGGTACAGGGTGGCAGGTAGGCTCAGGGTCAGGGTAGGCAGAGGTCAGTAATACAGTGTGGTGGGACACGGTACAGGATGACAGGTAGGCTCAGGGTCAGGGTAGGCAGAGGTCAGTAATACAGTGTGGTGGGACACGGTACAGGATGGCAGGTAGGCTCAGGGTCAGGGTAGGCAGAGGTCAGTAATACAGTGTGGTGGGACACGGTACAGGATGACAGGTAGGCTCAGGGTCAGGGTAGGCAGAGGTCAGTAATACAGTGTGGTGGGACACGGTACAGGATGGCAGGTAGGCTCAGGGTCAGGGTAGGCAGAGGTCAGTAATACAGTGTGGTGGGACAAGGTACAGGATGGCAGGTGGGCTCAAGGTCAGGGTAGGCAGAGGTCAGTAATACAGTGTGGTGGGACACGGTACAGGGTGGCAGGTAGGCTCAGGGTCAGGGTAGGCAGAGGTCAGTAATACAGTGTGGTGGGACAAGGTACAGGACGGCAGGTAGGCTAAGGGTCAGGATAGGCAGAGGTCAGTAATACAGTGTGGTGGGACAAGGTACAGGATGGCAGGTAGGCTCAGGGTCAGGGTAGGCAGAGGTCAGTAATACAGTGTGGTGGGACACGGTACAGGATGACAGGTAGGCTCAGGGTCAGGGTAGGCAGAGGTCAGTAATACAGTGTGGTGGGACAATGTTCAGGATGGCAGGTAGGCTCAGGGTCAGGGTAGGCAGAGGTCAGTAATACAGTGTGGTGGGACAAGGTACAGGATGGCAGGTAGGCTCAGGGTCAGGGTAGGCAGAGGTCAGTAATACAGTGTGGTGGGACAAGGTACAGGGTCAGGGTAGGCAGAGGTCAGTAATACAGTGTGGTAGGACACGGTACAGGACGGCAGGTAGGCTCAGGGTCAGGGTAGGCAGAGGCCAGCAATACAGTGTGGTGGGACACGGTACAGGATGGCAGGTAGGCTCAGGGTCAGGGTAGGCAGAGGTCAGTAATACAGTGTGGTGGGACACGGTACAGGATGACAGGTAGGCTCAGGGTCAGGGTAGGCAGAGGTCAGTAATACAGTGTGGTGGGACACGGTACAGGATGGCAGGTAGGCTCAGGGTCAGGGTAGGCAGAGGTCAGTAATACAGTGTGGTGGGACAAGGTACAGGATGGCAGGTGGGCTCAAGGTCAGGGTAGGCAGAGGTCAGTAATACAGTGTGGTGGGACACGGTACAGGGTGGCAGGTAGGCTCAGGGTCAGGGTAGGCAGAGGTCAGTAATACAGTGTGGTGGGACAAGGTACAGGATGGCAGGTACGCTCAAGGTCAGGGTAGGCAGAGGTCAGTAATCCAGTGTGGTGGGACAAGGTACAGGATGACAGGTAGGCTCAGGGTCAGGGTAGGCAGAGGTCAGTAATACAGTGTGGTGGGACACGGTACAGGATGACAGGTAGGCTCAGGGTCAGGGTAGGCAGAGGTCAGTAATACAGTGTGGTGGGACATGGTACAGGATGGCAGGTAGGCTCAGGGTCAGGGTAGGCAGAGGTCTGTAATACAGTGTGGTGGGACAAGGTACAGGATGGCAGGTGGGCTCAAGGTCAGGGTAGGCAGAGGTCAGTAATACAGTGTGGTGGGACACGGTACAGGGTGGCAGGTAGGCTCAGGGTCAGGGTAGGCAGAGGTCAGTAATACAGTGTGGTGGGACAAGGTACAGGACGGCAGGTAGGCTAAGGGTCAGGATAGGCAGAGGTCAGTAATACAGTGTGGTGGGACAAGGTACAGGGTCAGGGTAGGCAGAGGTCAGTAATACAGTGTGGTGGGACAAGGTACAGGATCAGGGTAGGCAGAGGTCAGTAATACAGTGTGGTGGGACACGGTACAGGACGGCAGGTAGGCTCAGGGTCAGGGTAGGCAGAGGTCAGTAATAAAGTGTGGTGGGACAAGGTACAGGATGGCAGGTAGGCTCAGGGTCAGGGTAGGCAGAGGTCAGTAATACAGTGTGGTGGGACACGGTACAGGGTGGCAGGTAGGCTCAGGGTCAGGGTAGGCAGAGGTCAGTAATACAGTGTGGTGGGACACGGTACAGGATGACAGGTAGGCTCAGGGTCAGGGTAGGCAGAGGTCAGTAATACAGTGTGGTGGGACACGGTACAGGATGGCAGGTAGGCTCAGGGTCAGGGTAGGCAGAGGTCAGTAATACAGTGTGGTGGGACACGGTACAGGATGACAGGTAGGCTCAGGGTCAGGGTAGGCAGAGGTCAGTAATACAGTGTGGTGGGACACGGTACAGGATGGCAGGTAGGCTCAGGGTCAGGGTAGGCAGAGGTCAGTAATACAGTGTGGTGGGACAAGGTACAGGATGGCAGGTGGGCTCAAGGTCAGGGTAGGCAGAGGTCAGTAATACAGTGTGGTGGGACACGGTACAGGGTGGCAGGTAGGCTCAGGGTCAGGGTAGGCAGAGGTCAGTAATACAGTGTGGTGGGACAAGGTACAGGACGGCAGGTAGGCTAAGGGTCAGGATAGGCAGAGGTCAGTAATACAGTGTGGTGGGACAAGGTACAGGATGGCAGGTAGGCTCAGGGTCAGGGTAGGCAGAGGTCAGTAATACAGTGTGGTGGGACACGGTACAGGATGACAGGTAGGCTCAGGGTCAGGGTAGGCAGAGTTCAGTAATACAGTGTGGTGGGACACGGTTCAGGATGGCAGGTAGGCTCAGGGTAAGGGTAGGCAGAGGTCAGTAATACAGTGTGGTGGGACAAGGTACAGGGTCAGGGTAGGCAGAGGTCAGTAATACAGTGTGGTGGGACACGGTACAGGACGGCAGGTAGGCTCAGGGTCAGGGTAGGCAGAGGCCAGCAATACAGTGTGGTGGGACACGGTACAGGATGGCAGGTAGGCTCAGGGTCAGGGTAGGCAGAGGTCACTAATACAGTGTGGTGGGACACGGTACAGGATGACAGGTAGGCTCAGGGTCAGGGTAGGCAGAGGTCAGTAATACAGTGTGGTGGGACACGGTACAGGATGGCAGGTAGGCTCAGGGTCAGGGTAGGCAGAGGTCAGTAATACAGTGTGGTGGGACAAGGTACAGGATGGCAGGTGGGCTCAAGGTCAGGGTAGGCAGAGGTCAGTAATACAGTGTGGTGGGACACGGTACAGGGTGGCAGGTAGGCTCAGGGTCAGGGTAGGCAGAGGTCAGTAATACAGTGTGGTGGGACAAGGTACAGGATGGCAGGTACGCTCAAGGTCAGGGTAGGCAGAGGTCAGTAATCCAGTGTGGTGGGACAAGGTACAGGATGACAGGTAGGCTCAGGGTCAGGGTAGGCAGAGGTCAGTAATACAGTGTGGTGGGACACGGTACAGGATGACAGGTAGGCTCAGGGTCAGGGTAGGCAGAGGTCAGTAATACAGTGTGGTGGGACACGGTACAGGATGGCAGGTAGGCTCAGGGTCAGGGTAGGCAGAGGTCAGTAATACAGGGTGGTGGGACACGGTACAGGATGACAGGTTTGCTCAGGGTCAGGGTAGGCAGAGGTCAGTAATACAGTGTGGTGGGACACGGTACAGGATGGCAGGTAGGCTCAGGGTCAGGGTAGGCAGAGGTCAGTAATACAGTGTGGTGGGACAAGGTACAGGATGGCAGGTGGGCTCAAGGTCAGGGTAGGCAGAGGTCAGTAATACAGTGTGGTGGGACACGGTACAGGGTGGCAGGTAGGCTCAGGGTCAGGGTAGGCAGAGGTCAGTAATACAGTGTGGTGGGACAAGGTACAGGACGGCAGGTAGGCTAAGGGTCAGGATAGGCAGAGGTCAGTAATACAGTGTGGTGGGACAAGGTACAGGATGGCAGGTAGGCTCAAGGTCAGGGTAGGCAGAGGTCAGTAATCCAGTGTGGTGGGACAAGGTACAGGATGGCAGGTAGGCTCAGGGTCAGGGTAGGCAGAGGTCAGTAATACAGTGTGGTGGGACAAGGTACAGGGTCAGGGTAGGCAGAGGTCAGTAATACAGTGTGGTGGGACAAGGTACAGGGTCAGGGTAGGCAGAGGTCAGTAATACAGTGTGGTGGGACACGGTACAGGACGGCAGGTAGGCTCAGGGTCAGGGTAGGCAGAGGTCAGTAATACAGTGTGGTGGGACACGGTACAGGGTCAGGGTAGGCAGAGGTCAGTAATAAAGTGTGGTGGGACAAGGTACAGGATGGCAGGTAGGCTCAAGGTCAGGGTAGGCAGAGGTCAGTAATCCAGTGTGGTGGGACAAGGTACAGGATGGCAGGTAGGCTCAGGGTCAGGGTAGGCAGAGGTCAGTAATACAGTGTGGTGGGACAAGGTACAGGATGGCAGGTAGGCTCAGGGTCAGGGTAGGCAGAGGTCAGTAATACAGTGTGGTGGGACAAGGTACAGGGTCAGGGTAGGCAGAGGTCAGTAATACAGTGTGGTGGGACACGGTACAGGATGACAGGTGGGCTCAGGGTCAGGGTAGGCAGAGGTCAGTAATACAGTGTGGTGGGACACAGTACAGGATGACAGGTAGGCTCAGGATCAGGGTAGGCAGAGGTCAGTAATACAGTGTGGTGGGACACGGTACAGGATGGCAAATAGGCTCAGGGTCAGGGTAGGCAGAGGTCAGTAATACAGTGTGGTGGGACACGGTACAGGATGGCAGGTAGGCTCAGGGTCAGGGTAGGCAGAGGTCAGTAATCCAGTGTGGTGGGACAAGGTACAGGATGGCAGGTAGGCTCAGGGTCAGGGTAGGCAGAGGTCAGTAATACAGTGTGGTGGGACAAGGTACAGGATGGCAGGTGGGCTCAAGGTCAGGGTAGGCAGAGGTCAGTAATACAGTGTGGTGGGACAAGGTACAGGATGGCAGGTAGGCTCAGGGTCAGGGTAGGCAGAGGTCAGTAATACAGTGTGGTGGGACAAGGTACAGGGTCAGGGTAGGCAGAGGTCAGTAATACAGTGTGGTGGGACACGGTACAGGATGAGAGGTAGGCTCAGGGTCAGGGTAGGCAGAGGTCAGTAATACAGTGTGGTGGGACAAGGTACAGGATGGCAGGTGGGCTCAAGGTCAGGGTAGGCAGAGGTCAGTAATACAGTGTGGTGGGACACGGTACAGGGTGGCAGGTAGGCTCAGGGTCAGGGTAGGCAGAGGTCAGTAATACAGTGTGGTGGGACAAGGTACAGGATGGCAGGTACGCTCAAGGTCAGGGTAGGCAGAGGTCAGTAATCCAGTGTGGTGGGACAAGGTACAGGATGACAGGTAGGCTCAGGGTCAGGGTAGGCAGAGGTCAGTAATACAGTGTGGTGGGACACGGTACAGGATGACAGGTAGGCTCAGGGTCAGGGTAGGCAGAGGTCAGTAATACAGTGTGGTGGGACACGGTACAGGATGGCAGGTAGGCTCAGGGTCAGGGTAGGCAGAGGTCAGTAATACAGTGTGGTGGGACACGGTACAGGATGACAGGTAGGCTCAGGGTCAAGGTAGGCAGAGGTCAGTAATACAGTGTGGTGGGACACGGTACAGGATGGCAGGTAGGCTCAGGGTCAGGGTAGGCAGAGGTCAGTAATACAGTGTGGTGGGACAAGGTACAGGATGGCAGGTGGGCTCAAGATCAGGGTAGGCAGAGGTCAGTAATACAGTGTGGTGGGACACGGTACAGGGTGGCAGGTAGGCTCAGGGTCAGGGTAGGCAGAGGTCAGTAATACAGTGTGGTGGGACAAGGTACAGGACGGCAGGTAGGCTAAGGGTCAGGATAGGCAGAGGTCAGTAATACAGTGTGGTGGGACAAGGTACAGGATGGCAGGTAGGCTCAAGGTCAGGGTAGGCAGAGGTCAGTAATCCAGTGTGGTGGGACAAGGTACAGGATGGCAGGTAGGCTCAGGGTCAGGGTAGGCAGAGGTCAGTAATACAGTGTGGTGGGACAAGGTACAGGGTCAGGGTAGGCAGAGGTCAGTAATACAGTGTGGTGGGACAAGGTACAGGGTCAGGGTAGGCAGAGGTCAGTAATACAGTGTGGTGGGACACGGTACAGGACGGCAGGTAGGCTCAGGGTCAGGGTAGGCAGAGGTCAGTAATACAGTGTGGTGGGACACGGTACAGGGTCAGGGTAGGCAGAGGTCAGTAATAAAGTGTGGTGGGACAAGGTACAGGATGGCAGGTAGGCTCAATGTCAGGGTAGGCAGAGGTCAGTAATCCAGTGTGGTGGGACAAGGTACAGGATGGCAGGTAGGCTCAGGGTCAGGGTAGGCAGAGGTCAGTAATACAGTGTGGTGGGACAAGGTACAGGATGGCAGGTAGGCTCAGGGTCAGGGTAGGCAGAGGTCAGTAATACAGTGTGGTGGGACAAGGTACAGGGTCAGGGTAGGCAGAGGTCAGTAATACAGTGTGGTGGGACACGGTACAGGATGACAGGTGGGCTCAGGGTCAGGGTAGGCAGAGGTCAGTAATACAGTGTGGTGGGACACAGTACAGGATGACAGGTAGGCTCAGGATCAGGGTAGGCAGAGGTCAGTAATACAGTGTGGTGGGACACGGTACAGGATGGCAAGTAGGCTCAGGGTCAGGGTAGGCAGAGGTCAGTAATACAGTGTGGTGGGACACGGTACAGGATGGCAGGTAGGCTCAGGGTCAGGGTAGGCAGAGGTCAGTAATCCAGTGTGGTGGGACAAGGTACAGGATGGCAGGTAGGCTCAGGGTCAGGGTAGGCAGAGGTCAGTAATACAGTGTGGTGGGACAAGGTACAGGATGGCAGGTGGGCTCAAGGTCAGGGTAGGCAGAGGTCAGTAATACAGTGTGGTGGGACAAGGTACAGGATGGCAGGTAGGCTCAGGGTCAGGGTAGGCAGAGGTCAGTAATACAGTGTGGTGGGACAAGGTACAGGGTCAGGGTAGGCAGAGGTCAGTAATACAGTGTGGTGGGACACGGTACAGGATGAGAGGTAGGCTCAGGGTCAGGGTAGGCAGAGGTCAGTAATACAGTGTGGTGGGACACGGTACAGGATGACAGGTAGGCTCAGGATCAGGGTAGGCAGAGGTCAGTAATACAGTGTGGTGGGACACGGTACAGGATGGCAAGTAGGCTCAGGGTCAGGGTAGGCAGAGGTCAGTAATACAGTGTGGTGGGACACGGTACAGGATGGCAGGTAGGCTCAGGGTCAGGGTAGGCAGAGGTCAGTAATACAGTGTGGTGGGACAAGGTACAGGGTCAGGGTAGGCAGAGGTCAGTAATACAGTGTGATGGGACAAGGTACAGGATGGCAGGTAGGCTCAGGGTCAGGGTAGGCAGAGGCCAGCAATACAGTGTGGTGGGACACGGTACAGGATGACAGGTAGGCTCAGGATCAGGGTAGGCAGAGGTCAGTAATACAGTGTGGTGGGACACGGTACAGGATGGCAAGTAGGCTCAGGGTCAGGGTAGGCAGAGGTCAGTAATCCAGTGTGGTGGGACAAGGTACAGGATGGCAGGTAGGCTCAGGGTCAGGGTAGGCAGAGGTCAGTAATACAGTGTGGTGGGACAAGGTACAGGGTCAGGGTAGGCAGAGGTCAGTAATACAGTGTGATGGGACAAGGTACAGGATGGCAGGTAGGCTCAGGGTCAGGGTAGGCAGAGGCCAGCAATACAGTGTGGTGGGACACGGTACAGGATGGCAGGTAGGCTCAGGGTCAGGGTAGGCAGAGGTCAGTAATACAGTGTGGTGGGACACGGTACAGGATGACAGGTAGGCTCAGGGTCAGGGTAGGCAGAGGTCAGTAATACAGTGTGGTGGGACACGGTACAGGATGGCAGGTAGGCTCAGGGTCAGGGTAGGCAGAGGTCAGTAATCCAGTGTGGTGGGACAAGGTACAGGATGGCAGGTAGGCTCAGGGTCAGGGTAGGCAGAGGTCAGTAATACAGTGTGGTGGGACACGGTACAGGATGACAGGTAGGCTCAGGGTCAGGGTAGGCAGAGGTCAGTAATACAGTGTGGTGGGACACGGTACAGGATGGCAGGTAGGCTCAGGGTCAGGGTAGGCAGAGGTCAGTAATACAGTGTGGTGGGACACGGTACAGGATGACAGGTAGGCTCAGGGTCAGGGTAGGCAGAGGTCAGTAATACAGTATGGTGGGACACGGTACAGGATGGCAGGTAGGCACAGGGTCAGGGTAGGCAGAGGTCAGTAATACAGTGTGGTGGGACAAGGTACAGGATGGCAGGTGGGCTCAAGGTCAGGGTAGGCAGAGGTCAGTAATACAGTGTGGTGGGACACGGTACAGGGTGGCAGGTAGGCTCAGGGTCAGGGTAGGCAGAGGTCAGTAATACAGTGTGGTGGGACAAGGTACAGGACGGCAGGTAGGCTAAGGGTCAGGATAGGCAGAGGTCAGTATAACAGTGTGGTGGGACAAGGTACAGGATGGCAGGTAGGCTCAGGGTCAGGGTAGGCAGAGGTCAGTAATACAGTGTGGTGGGACACGGTACAGGATGACAGGTAGGCTCAGGGTCAGGGTAGGCAGAGTTCAGTAATACAGTGTGGTGGGACACGGTTCAGGATGGCAGGTAGGCTCAGGGTAAGGGTAGGCAGAGGTCAGTAATACAGTGTGGTGGGACAAGGTACAGGATGGCAGGTAGGCTCAGGGTCAGGGTAGGCAGAGGTCAGTAATACAGTGTGGTGGGACAAGGTACAGGGTCAGGGTAGGCAGAGGTCAGTAATACAGTGTGGTGGGACACGGTACAGGACGGCAGGGTAGGCTCAGGGTCAGGGTAGGCAGAGGCCAGCAATACAGTGTGGTGGGACACGGTACAGGATGGCAGGTAGGCTCAGGGTCAGGGGTAGGCAGAGGTCAGTAATACAGTGTGGTGGGACACGGTACAGGATGACAGGTAGGCTCAGGGTCAGGGTAGGCAGAGGTCAGTAATACAGTGTGGTGGGACACGGTACAGGATGGCAGGTAGGCTCAGGGTCAGGGTAGGGCAGAGGTCAGTAACACAGTGTGGTGGGACAAGGTACAGGATGGCAGGTGGGCTCAAGGTCAGGGTAGGCAGAGGTCAGTAATACAGTGTGGTGGGACACGGTACAGGGTGGCAGGTAGGCTCAGGGTCAGGGTAGGCAGAGGTCAGTAATACAGTGTGGTGGGACAAGGTACAGGATGGCAGGTACGCTCAAAGGTCAGGGTAGGCAGAGGTCAGTAATCCAGTGTGGTGGGACAAGGTACAGGATGACAGGTAGGCTCAGGGTCAGGGTAGGCCGTAGGTCAGTAATACAGTGTGGTGGGACACGGTACAGGATGACAGGTAGGCTCAGGGTCAGGGTAGGCAGAGGTCAGTAATACAGTGTGGTGGGACACGGTACAGTATGGCAGGTAGGGCTCAGGGTCAGGGTAGGCAGAGGTCAGTAATACAGTGTGGTGGGACACGGTACAGGATGACAGGTAGGCTCAGGGTCAGGGTAGGCAGAGGTCAGTAATACAGTGTGGTGGGACACGCTACAGGATGGCAGGTAGGCTCAGGGTCAGGGTAGGCAGAGGTCAGTAATACAGTGTGGTGGGACAAGGTACAGGATGGCAGGTGGCTCAAGGTCAGGGTAGGCAGAGGTCAGTAATACAGTGTGGTGGGACACGGTACAGGAGGCAGGTAGGCTCAAGGGTCAGGGTAGGCAGAGGTCAGTAATACAGTGTGGTGGACAAGGTACAGGACGGCAGGTAGGCTAAGGTCAGGATAGGCAGAGGTCAGTAATACCAGTGTGGTGGGACAAGGTACAGGATGGCAGGGTAGGCTCAAGGTCAGGGTAGGCAGAGGTCAGTACTCCAGTGTGGTGGGACAAGGTACAGGATGGCAGGTAGGCTCAGGGTCAGGGTAGGCAGAGGTCAGTAATACAGTGTGGTGGGGACAAGGTTACAGGGGTCAGGGTAGGCAGAGGGTCAAGTAAATACAGTGTGGTGGGCCAGGATGGGTAGGCCTCAGGGTCAGGGTAGGCAGAGTGGTCAGTAATACAAGTGTGGTGGGACACGGTACAGGACTGACAGGTAGGGCTCAGGGTCGGGTAGGGGACAGAGGTCAGTAATACAGTGTGGTGGGACACAGGTACAGTGATGGCAAGTAGGCTCAGGGTAGGCAGAGGTCAGTAATACAGTGTGGTGGGACACGGTACAGGATGGCAGGTAGGCTCAGGGTCAGGGTAGGCAGAGGTCAGTAATACAGTGTGGTGGGACAAGGTACAGGATGGCAGGTAGGCTCAGGGTCAGGGTAGGCAGAGGTCAGTAATACAGTGTGGTGGGACAAGGTACAGGATGGCAGGTAGGCTCAGGGTCAGGGTAGGCAGAGGTCAGTAATACAGTGTGGTGGGGGTACAGGATGGCAGGTAGGCTCAGGGTCAGGGTAGGCAGAGGTCAGTAATACAGTGTGGTGGGACAAGGTACAGGATGGCAGGTAGGCTCAGGGTCAGGGTAGGCAGAGGTCAGTAATACAGTGTGGTGGGACACAGGTACAGGGTCAGGGTAGGCAGAGGTCAGTAATACAGTGTGGTGGGACACGGTACAGGATGGCAGGTAGGCTCAGGGTCAGGGTAGGCAGAGGTCAGTAATACAGTGTGGTGGGACACGGTACAGGATGGCAGGTAGGCTCAGGGTCAGGGTAGGCAGAGGTCAGTAATACAGTGTGGTGGGACAAGGTACAGGATGGCAGGTAGGCTCAGGGTCAGGGTAGGCAGAGGTCAGTAATACAGTGTGGTGGGGGTACATGGCAGGTAGGCTCAGGGTCAGGGTAGGCAGAGGTCAGTAATACAGTGTGGTGGGACAAGGTACAGGATGGCAGGTAGGCTCAGGGTCAGGGTAGGCAGAGGTCAGTAATACAGTGTGGTGGGACAAGGTACAGGATGGCAGGTAGGCTCAGGGTCAGGGTAGGCAGAGGTCAGTAATACAGTGTGGTGGGACACGGTACAGGATGGCAGGTAGGCTCAGGGTCAGGGTAGGCAGAGGTCAGTAATACAGTGTGGTGGGACACGGTACAGGATGGCAGGTAGGCTCAGGGTCAGGGTAGGCAGAGGTCAGTAATACAGTGTGGTGGGACACGGTACAGGATGGCAGGTAGGCTCAGGGTCAGGGTAGGCAGAGGTCAGTAATACAGTGTGGTGGGACAAGGTACAGGATGGCAGGTAGGCTCAGGGTCAGGGTAGGCAGAGGTCAGTAATACAGTGTGGTGGGACACGGTACAGGATGGCAGGTAGGCTCAGGGTCAGGGTAGGCAGAGGTCAGTAATACAGTGTGGTGGGACACGGTACAGGATGGCAGGTAGGCTCAGGGTCAGGGTAGGCAGAGGTCAGTAATACAGTGTGGTGGGACAAGGTACAGGATGGCAGGTAGGCTCAGGGTCAGGGTAGGCAGAGGTCAGTAATACAGTGTGGTGGGACACGGTACAGGATGGCAGGTAGGCTCAGGGTCAGGGTAGGCAGAGGTCAGTAATACAGTGTGGTGGGACACGGTACAGGATGGCAGGTAGGCTCAGGGTCAGGGTAGGCAGAGGTCAGTAATACAGTGTGGTGGGACAAGGTACAGGATGGCAGGTAGGCTCAGGGTCAGGGTAGGCAGAGGTCAGTAATACAGTGTGGTGGGACAAGGTACAGGGTCAGGGTAGGCAGAGGTCAGTAATACAGTGTGGTGGGACACGGTACAGGATGGCAGGTAGGCTCAGGGTCAGGGTAGGCAGAGGTCAGTAATACAGTGTGGTGGGACACGGTACAGGATGACAGGTAGGCTCAGGGTCAGGGTAGGCAGAGGTCAGTAATACAGTGTGGTGGGACACGGTACAGGATGGCAGGTAGGCTCAGGGTCAGGGTAGGCAGAGGTCAGTAATACAGTGTGGTGGGACACGGTACAGGATGGCAGGTAGGCTCAGGGTCAGGGTAGGCAGAGGTCAGTAATACAGTGTGGTGGGACAAGGTACAGGATGGCAGGTAGGCTCAGGGTCAGGGTAGGCAGAGGTCAGTAATACAGTGTGGTGGGACAAGGTACAGGGTCAGGGTAGGCAGAGGTCAGTAATACAGTGTGGTGGGACAAGGTACAGGATGGCAGGTAGGCTCAGGGTCAGGGTAGGCAGAGGCCAGTAATACAGTGTGGTGGGACACGGTACAGGATGGCAGGTAGGCTCAGGTCAGGGTAGGCAGAGGTCAGTAATACAGTGTGGTGGGACAAGGTACAGGATGGCAGGTAGGCTCAGGTCAGGGTAGGCAGAGGTCAGTAATACAGTGTGGTGGGACACGGTACAGGATGGCAGGTAGGCTCAGGGTCAGGGTAGGCAGAGGTCAGTAATACAGTGTGGTGGGACACGGTACAGGATGGCAGGTAGGCTCAGGGTCAGGGTAGGCAGAGGTCAGTAATACAGTGTGGTGGGACACGGTACAGGATGGCAGGTAGGCTCAGGGTCAGGGTAGGCAGAGGTCAGTAATACAGTGTGGTGGGACACGGTACACAGGTCAGGGTAGGCAGAGGTCAGTAATACAGTGTGGTGGGACAAGGTACAGGTCAGGGTAGGCAGAGGTCAGTAATACAGTGTGGTGGGACAAGGTACAGGATGGCAGGTAGGCTCAGGGTCAGGGTAGGCAGAGGTCAGTAATACAGTGTGGTGGGACAAGGTACAGGGTCAGGGTAGGCAGAGGTCAGTAATACAGTGTGGTGGGACAAGGTACAGGATGGCAGGTAGGCTCAGGGTCAGGGTAGGCAGAGGTCAGTAATACAGTGTGGTGGGACACGGTACAGGATGGCAGGTAGGCTCAGGGTCAGGGTAGGCAGAGGTCAGTAATACAGTGTGGTGGGACAAGGTACAGGATGGCAGGTAGGCTCAGGGTCAGGGTAGGCAGAGGTCAGTAATACAGTGTGGTGGGACACGGTACAGGATGGCAGGTAGGCTCAGGGTCAGGGTAGGCAGAGGTCAGTAATACAGTGTGGTGGGACACGGTACAGGATGGCAGGTAGGCTCAGGGTCAGGGTAGGCAGAGGTCAGTAATACAGTGTGGTGGGACAAGGTACAGGATGGCAGGTAGGCTCAGGGTCAGGGTAGGCAGAGGTCAGTAATACAGTGTGGTGGGACAAGGTACAGGTGGCAGGTAGGCTCAGGGTCAGGGTAGGCAGAGGTCAGTAATACAGTGTGGTGGGACAAGGTACAGGGTCAGGGTAGGCAGAGGTCAGTAATACAGTGTGGTGGGACACGGTACAGGATGGCAGGTAGGCTCAGGGTCAGGGTAGGCAGAGGTCAGTAATACAGTGTGGTGGGACACGGTACAGGATGGCAGGTAGGCTCAGGGTCAGGGTAGGCAGAGGTCAGTAATACAGTGTGGTGGGACACGGTACAGGATGGCAGGTAGGCTCAGGGTCAGGGTAGGCAGAGGTCAGTAATACAGTGTGGTGGGACACGGTACAGGATGGCAGGTAGGCTCAGGGTCAGGGTAGGCAGAGGTCAGTAATACAGTGTGGTGGGACAAGGTACAGGATGGCAGGTAGGCTCAGGGTCAGGGTAGGCAGAGGTCAGTAATACAGTGTGGTGGGACAAGGTACAGGGTCAGGGTAGGCAGAGGTCAGTAATACAGTGTGGTGGGACACGGTACAGGATGCAGGTAGGGGTCAGGGTAGGCAGAGGTCAGTAATACAGTGTGGTGGGACACGGTACAGGATGGCAGGTAGGCTCAGGGTCAGGGTAGGCAGAGGTCAGTAACAGTGTGGTGGGACACGGTACAGGATGGCAGGTAGGCTCAGGGTCAGGGTAGGCAGAGGTCAGTAATACAGTGTGGTGGGACACGGTACAGGATGGCAGGTAGGCTCAGGGTCAGGGTAGGCAGAGGTCAGTAATACAGTGTGGTGGGACAAGGTACAGGATGGCAGGTAGGCTCAGGGTCAGGGTAGGCAGAGGTCAGTAATACAGTGTGGTGGGACAAGGTACAGGATGGCAGGTAGGCTCAGGGTCAGGGTAGGCAGAGGTCAGTAATACAGTGTGGTGGGACACGGTACAGGATGGCAGGTAGGCTCAGGGTCAGGGTAGGCAGAGGTCAGTAATACAGTGTGGTGGGACAAGGTACAGGATGGCAGGTAGGCTCAGGGTCAGGGTAGGCAGAGGTCAGTAATACAGTGTGGTGGGACAAGGTACAGGATGGCAGGTAGGCTCAGGGTCAGGGTAGGCAGAGGTCAGTAATACAGTGTGGTGGGACACGGTACAGGATGGCAGGTAGGCTCAGGGTCAGGGTAGGCAGAGGTCAGTAATACAGTGTGGTGGGACACGGTACAGGATGGCAGGTAGGCTCAGGGTCAGGGTAGGCAGAGGTCAGTAATACAGTGTGGTGGGACACGGTACAGGATGACAGGTAGGCTCAGGGTCAGGGTAGGCAGAGGTCAGTAATACAGTGTGGTGGGACAAGGTACAGGATGGCAGGTAGGCTCAGGGTCAGGGTAGGCAGAGGTCAGTAATACAGTGTGGTGGGACAAGGTACAGGATGGCAGGTAGGCTCAAGGTCAGGGTAGGCAGAGGTCAGTAATACAGTGTGGTGGGACAAGGTACAGGATGGCAGGTAGGCTCAGGGTCAGGGTAGGCAGAGGTCAGTAATACAGTGTGGTGGGACAAGGTACAGGATGGCAGGTAGGCTCAGGGTCAGGGTAGGCAGAGGTCAGTAATACAGTGTGGTGGGACAAGGTACAGGGTCAGGGTAGGCAGAGGTCAGTAATACAGTGTGGTGGGACACGGTACAGGATGACAGGTAGGCTCAGGGTCAGGGTAGGCAGAGGTCAGTAATACAGTGTGGTGGGACACGGTACAGGATGACAGGTAGGCTCAGGGTCAGGGTAGGCAGAGGTCAGTAATACAGTGTGGTGGGACACGGTACAGGATGGCAGGTAGGCTCAGGGTCAGGGTAGGCAGAGGTCAGTAATACAGTGTGGTGGGACACGGTACAGGATGGCAGGTAGGCTCAGGGTCAGGGTAGGCAGAGGTCAGTAATACAGTGTGGTGGGACAAGGTACAGGATGGCAGGTAGGCTCAGGGTCAGGGTAGGCAGAGGTCAGTAATACAGTGTGGTGGGACAAGGTACAGGGTCAGGGTAGGCAGAGGTCAGTAATACAGTGTGGTGGGACAAGGTACAGGATGGCAGGTAGGCTCAGGGTCAGGGTAGGCAGAGGTCAGTAATACAGTGTGGTGGGACACGGTACAGGATGGCAGGTAGGCTCAGGGTCAGGGTAGGCAGAGGTCAGTAATACAGTGTGGTGGGACAAGGTACAGGATGGCAGGTGGGCTCAGGGTCAGGGTAGGCAGAGGTCAGTAATACAGTGTGGTGGGACACGGTACAGGACGGCAGGTAGGCTCAGGGTCAGGGTAGGCAGAGGTCAGTAATACAGTGTGGTGGGACACGGTACAGGATGACAGGTAGGCTCAGGGTCAGGGTAGGCAGAGGTCAGTAATACAGTGTGGTGGGACACGGTACAGGATGGCAGGTAGGCTCAGGGTCAGGGTAGGCAGAGGTCAGTAATACAGTGTGGTGGGACACGGTACAGGGTCAGGGTAGGCAGAGGTCAGTAATACAGTGTGGTGGGACAAGGTACAGGGTCAGGGTAGGCAGAGGTCAGTAATACAGTGTGGTGGGACACGGTACAGGATGACAGGTAGGCTCAGGGCCAGGGTAGGCAGAGGTCAGTAATGCAGTGTGGTGGGACAAGGTACAGGGTCAGGGTAGTCAGAGGTCAGTAATACAGTGTGGTGGGACAAGGTACAGGATGGCAGGTAGGCTCAGGGTCAGGGTAGGCAGAGGTCAGTAATACAGTGTGGTGGGACACGGTACAGGATGGCAGGTAGGCTCAGGGTCAGGGTAGGCAGAGGTCAGTAATACAGTGTGGTGGGACAAGGTACAGGATGGCAGGTAGGCTCAAGGTCAGGGTAGGCAGAGGTCAGTAATACAGTGTGGTGGGACACGGTACAGGTGGCAGGTAGGCTCAGGTCAGGGTAGGCAGAGGTCAGTAATACAGTGTGGTGGGACACGGTACAGGATGGCAGGTAGGCTCAGGGTCAGGGTAGGCAGAGGTCAGTAATACAGTGTGGTGGGACAAGGTACAGGATGGCAGGTGGGCTCAGGGTCAGGGTAGGCAGAGGTCAGTAATACAGTGTGGTGGGACACGGTACAGGGTGGCAGGTAGGCTCAGGGTCAGGGTAGGCAGAGGTCAGTAATACAGTGTGGTGGGACAAGGTACAGGGTCAGGGTAGGCAGAGGTCAGTAATACAGTGTGGTGGGACACGGTACAGGATGACAGGTAGGCTCAGGGTCAGGGTAGGCAGAGGTCAGTAATACAGTGTGGTGGGACACGGTACAGGATGACAGGTAGGCTCAGGGTCAGGGTAGGCAGAGGTCAGTAATACAGTGTGGTGGGACACGGTACAGGATGGCAGGTAGGCTCAGGGTCAGGGTAGGCAGAGGTCAGTAATACAGTGTGGTGGGACAAGGTACAGGATGGCAGGTAGGCTCAAGGTCAGGGTAGGCAGAGGTCAGTAATACAGTGTGGTGGGACACGGTACAGGAGGCAGGTAGGCTCAGGTCAGGGTAGGCAGAGGTCAGTAATACAGTGTGGTGGGACAAGGTACAGGACGGCAGGTAGGCTAGGGTCAGGATGGCAGAGGTCAGGTAATACAGTGTGGTGGGACAAGGTACAGGGATGCAGGTAGGCTGCAGGTCAGGGGTAGGCAGAGGTCAGTAATCCAGTGTGGTGGGACAAGTACAGGATGGCAGGTAGGCTCAGGGTCAGGGTAGGCAGAGGTCAGTAATACAGTGTGGTGTGGTACAGGCGACAATGGCAGGGTCAGGGTAGGCAGAGTCAGTAATACAGTGTGGTGGGACAAGGTACGGGTCAGGGTAGCAGAGTCAGTAATACAGTGTGGTGGGACACGGTACAGGACGGCAGTAGGCTCAGGGTCAGGGTAGGCAGAGGTCAGTAATACAGTGTGGTGGGACACGGTACAGGTCAGGTAGGCAGAGGGTCAGTAATAAGTGTGGTGGGACAAGGTACAGGATGGCAGGTAGGCTCAAGGTCAGGGTAGGCAGAGGTCAGTAATACAGTGTGGTGGGACAAGGTACAGGATGGCAGGTATGCTCAGGGTCAGGGTCGGAGGCATGAGTCAGTAATACAAGTTGTGGTGGTGACAAGGTACCAGGATGGCAGGTAAGGCTCAGGGTCAGGGTAGGCAGAGGTCAGTAATACAGTGTAGGTGTGACAAGGTACAGGATGGCAGGTACGCTCAAGGTCAGGAGTAGAGTAGAGGTTCAGTAATTCCAGTGTGGTGGGAACAAGGTAACAGGATGACAGGTAGTCAAGGCTCAGGGTCAGGGTAGCAGCAGAAGAGGTCGTAATAACAGTGTGGTGGACACGGTACAAGGATGACAGGTAGGCTCATCAGGGTCAGGTAGGGCAGAGGTCAGTAATACAGTGTGGTGGGACACGGTACAGGATGGCAGGTAGGCTCAGGGTCAGGGATTAGGCAGAAGGTCAGTAATACAGTGGTTGGGGGCGGACACGGGACAGAATTGACAGGTATGGCTCAGGGTCAGGGTAGGCAGAGGTCAGTAATAAGCAGTGGTGGTGGACCACGGTACAGAATGGCAGGTAGGGCCTCAGGTCAGGGGAGGCAGAGGTCAGTAATACAGTGTGGTGGGACAAGGTACAGGATGGCAGGTAGGCTCAAGGTCAGGGTAGGCAGAGGTCAGTAATACAGTGTGGTGGGACACGGTACAGGGTGGCAGGTAGGCTCAGGGTCAGGGTAGGCAGAGGTCAGTAATACAGTGTGGTGGGACAAGGTACAGGACGGCAGGTGGCTAAGGGTCAGATAGGCAGAGGTCAGTAATACAGTGTGGTGGGACAAGGTACAGGATGGCAGGTAGGCTCAGGGTCAGGGTAGGCAGAGGTCAGTAATACAGTGTGGTGGGACAAGGTACAGGATGGCAGGTAGGCTCAGGGTCAGGGTAGGCAGAGGTCAGTAATACAGTGTGGTGGGACAAGGTACAGGGTCAGGGTAGGCAGAGGTCAGTAATACAGTGTGGTGGGACAAGGTACAGGGTCAGGGTAGGCAGAGGTCAGTAATACAGTGTGGTGGGACACGGTACAGGATGGCAGGTAGGCTCAGGGTCAGGGTAGGCAGAGGTCAGTAATACAGTGTGGTGGGACACGGTACAGGGTCAGGGTAGGCAGAGGTCAGTAATAAAGTGTGGTGGGACAAGGTACAGGATGGCAGGTAGGCTCAAGGTCAGGGTAGGCAGAGGTCAGTAATCCAGTGTGGTGGGACAAGGTACAGGATGGCAGGTAGGCTCAGGGTCAGGGTAGGCAGAGGTCAGTAATACAGTGTGGTGGGACAAGGTACAGGATGGCAGGTAGGCTCAGGGTCAGGGTAGGCAGAGGTCAGTAATACAGTGTGGTGGGACAAGGTACAGGGTCAGGGTAGGCAGAGGTCAGTAATACAGTGTGGTGGGACACGGTACAGGATGACAGGTAGGCTCAGGGTCAGGGTAGGCAGAGGTCAGTAATACAGTGTGGTGGGACACGGTACAGGATGACAGGTAGGCTCAGGGTCAGGGTAGGCAGAGGTCAGTAATACAGTGTGGTGGGACACGGTACAGGATGGCAAGTAGGCTCAGGGTCAGGGTAGGCAGAGGTCAGTAATACAGTGTGGTGGGACACGGTACAGGATGGCAGGTAGGCTCAGGGTCAGGGTAGGCAGGGGTCAGTAATCCAGTGTGGTGGGACAAGGTACAGGATGGCAGGTAGGCTCAGGGTCAGGGTAGGCAGAGGTCAGTAATACAGTGTGGTGGGACAAGGTACAGGGTCAGGGTAGGCAGAGGTCAGTAATACAGTGTGATGGGACAAGGTACAGGATGGCAGGTAGGCTCAGGGTCAGGGTAGGCAGAGGCCAGCAATACAGTGTGGTGGGACACGGTACAGGATGGCAGGTAGGCTCAGGGTCAGGGTAGGCAGAGGTCAGTAATACAGTGTGGTGGGACAAGGTACAGGATGGCAGGTGGGCTCAAGGTCAGGGTAGGCAGAGGTCAGTAATACAGTGTGGTGGGACACGGTACAGGACGGCAGGTAGGCTCAGGGTCAGGGAAGGCAGAGGTCAGTAATACAGTGTGGTGGGACACGGTACAGGATGACAGGTAGGCTCAGGGTCAGGTTAGGCAGAGGTCAGTAATACAGTGTGGTGGGACACGGTACAGGATGGCAGGTAGGCTCAGGGTCAGGGTAGGCAGAGGTCAGTAATACAGTGTGGTGGGACACGGTACAGGGTCAGGGTAGGCAGAGGTCAGTAATACAGTGTGGTGGGACAAGGTACAGGGTCAGGGTAGGCAGTGGTCAGTAATACAGTGTGGTGGGACACGGTACAGGATGACAGGTAGGCTCAGGGCCAGGGTAGGCAGAGGTCAGTAATGCAGTGTGGTGGGACAAGGTACAGGGTCAGGGTAGTCAGAGGTCAGTAATACAGTGTGGTGGGACAAGGTACAGGATGGCACGTAGGCTCAGGGTCAGGGTAGGCAGAGGTCAGTAATACAGTGTGGTGGGACACGGTACAGGATGGCAGGTAGGCTCAGGGTCAGGGTAGGCAGAGGTCAGTAATACAGTGTGGTGGGACAAGGTACAGGATGGCAGGTAGGCTCAAGGTCAGGGTAGGCAGAGGTCAGTAATACAGTGTGGTGGGACACGGTACAGGGTGGCAGGTAGGCTCAGGGTCAGGGTAGGCAGAGGTCAGTAATACAGTGTGGTGGGACACGGTACAGGATGGCAGGTAGGCTCAGGGTCAGGGTAGGCAGAGGTCAGTAATCCAGTGTGGTGGGACAAGGTACAGGATGGCAGGTGGGCTCAAGGTCAGGGTAGGCAGAGGTCAGTAATACAGTGTGGTGGGACACGGTACAGGGTGGCAGGTAGGCTCAGGGTCAGGGTAGGCAGAGGTCAGTAATACAGTGTGGTGGGACAAGGTACAGGGTCAGGGTAGGCAGAGGTCAGTAATACAGTGTGGTGGGACACGGTACAGGATGACAGGTAGGCTCAGGGTCAGGGTAGGCAGAGGTCAGTAATACAGTGTGGTGGGACACGGTACAGGATGACAGGTAGGCTCAGGGTCAGGGTAGGCAGAGGTCAGTAATACAGTGTGGTGGGACACGGTACAGGATGGCAGGTAGGCTCAGGGTCAGGGTAGGCAGAGGTCAGTAATACAGTGTGGTGGGACAAGGTACAGGATGGCAGGTGGGCTCAAGGTCAGGGTAGGCAGAGGTCAGTAATACAGTGTGGTGGGACACGGTACAGGGAGGCAGGTAGGCTCAGGGTCAGGGTAGGCAGAGGTCAGTAATACAGTGTGGTGGGACAAGGTACAGGACGGCAGGTAGGCTAAGGGTCAGGATAGGCAGAGGTCAGTAATACAGTGTGGTGGGACAAGGTACAGGATGGCAGGTAGGCTCAAGGTCAGGGTAGGCAGAGGTCAGTAATCCAGTGTGGTGGGACAAGGTACAGGATGGCAGGTAGGCTCAGGGTCAGGGTAGGCAGAGGTCAGTAATACAGTGTGGTGGGACAAGGTACAGGGTCAGGGTAGGCAGAGGTCAGTAATACAGTGTGGTGGGACAAGGTACAGGGTCAGGGTAGGCAGAGGTCAGTAATACAGTGTGGTGGGACACGGTACAGGACGGCAGGTAGGCTCAGGGTCAGGGTAGGCAGAGGTCAGTAATACAGTGTGGTGGGACACGGTACAGGGTCAGGGTAGGCAGAGGTCAGTAATAAAGTGTGGTGGGACAAGGTACAGGATGGCAGGTAGGCTCAATGTCAGGGTAGGCAGAGGTCAGTAATCCAGTGTGGTGGGACAAGGTACAGGATGGCAGGTAGGCTCAGGGTCAGGGTAGGCAGAGGTCAGTAATACAGTGTGGTGGGACAAGGTACAGGATGGCAGGTAGGCTCAGGGTCAGGGTAGGCAGAGGTCAGTAATACAGTGTGGTGGGACAAGGTACAGGATGGCAGGTACGCTCAAGGTCAGGGTAGGTAGAGGTCAGTAATCCAGTGTGGTGGGACAAGGTACAGGATGACAGGTAGGCTCAGGGTCAGGGTAGGCAGAGGTCAGTAATACAGTGTGGTGGGACACGGTACAGGATGACAGGTAGGCTCAGGGTCAGGGTAGGCAGAGGTCAGTAATACAGTGTGGTGGGACACGGTACAGGATGGCAGGTAGGCTCAGGGTCAGGGTAGGCAGAGGTCAGTAATACAGTGTGGGCGGACACGGTACAGGATGACAGGTAGGCTCAGGGTCAGGGTAGGCAGAGGTCAGTAATACAGTGTGGTGGGACACGGTACAGAATGGCAGGTAGGCTCAGGGTCAGGGTAGGCAGAGGTCAGTAACACAGTGTGGTGGGACAAGGTACAGGATGGCAGGTGGGCTCAAGGTCAGGGTAGGCAGAGGTCAGTAATACAGTGTGGTGGGACACGGTACAGGGTGGCAGGTAGGCTCAGGGTCAGGGTAGGCAGAGGTCAGTAATACAGTGTGGTGGGACAAGGTACAGGACGGCAGGTAGGCTAAGGGTCAGGATAGGCAGAGGTCAGTAATACAGTGTGGTGGGACAAGGTACAGGATGGCAGGTAGGCTCAAGGTCAGGGTAGGCAGAGGTCAGTAATCCAGTGTGGTGGGACAAGGTACAGGGTGGCAGGTAGGCTCAGGGTCAGGGTAGGCAGAGGTCAGTAATACAGTGTGGTGGGACAAGGTACAGGGTCAGGGTAGGCAGAGGTCAGTAATACATTGTGGTGGGACAAGGTACAGGGTCAGGGTAGGCAGAGGTCAGTAATACAGTGTGGTGGGACACGGTACAGGACGGCAGGTAGGCTCAGGGTCAGGGTAGGCAGAGGTCAGTAATACAGTGTGGTGGGACACGGTACAGGGTCAGGGTAGGCAGAGGTCAGTAATAAAGTGTGGTGGGACAAGGTACAGGATGGCAGGTAGGCTCAAGGTCAGGGTAGGCAGAGGTCAGTAATCCAGTGTGGTGGGACAAGGTACAGGATGGCAGGTAGGCTCAGGGTCAGGGTAGGCAGAGGTCAGTAATACAGTGTGGTGGGACAAGGTACAGGATGGCAGGTAGGCTCAGGGTCAGGGTAGGCAGAGGTCAGTAATACAGTGTGGTGGGACAAGGTACAGGGTCAGGGTAGGCAGAGGTCAGTAATACAGTGTGGTGGGACACGGTACAGGATGACAGGTAGGCTCAGGGTCAGGGTAGGCAGAGGTCAGTAATACAGTGTGGTGGGACACGGTACAGGATGACAGGTAGGCTCAGGGTCAGGGTAGGCAGAGGTCAGTAATACAGTGTGGTGGGACACGGTACAGGATGGCAAGTAGGCTCAGGGTCAGGGTAGGCAGAGGTCAGTAATACAGTGTGGTGGGACACGGTACAGGATGGCAGGTAGGCTCAGGGTCAGGGTAGGCAGGGGTCAGTAATCCAGTGTGGTGGGACAAGGTACAGGATGGCAGGTAGGCTCAGGGTCAGGGTAGGCAGAGGTCAGTAATGCAGTGTGGTGGGACAAGGTACAGGGTCAGGGTAGGCAGAGGTCAGTAATACAGTGTGATGGGACAAGGTACAGGATGGCAGGTAGGCTCAGGGTCAGGGTAGGCAGAGGCCAGCAATACAGTGTGGTGGGACACGGTACAGGATGGCAGGTAGGCTCAGGGTCAGGGTAGGCAGAGGTCAGTAATACAGTGTGGTGGGACAAGGTACAGGATGGCAGGTGGGCTCAAGGTCAGGGTAGGCAGAGGTCAGTAATACAGTGTGGTGGGACACGGTACAGGACGGCAGGTAGGCTCAGGGTCAGGGAAGGCAGAGGTCAGTAATACAGTGTGGTGGGACACGGTACAGGATGACAGGTAGGCTCAGGGTCAGGTTAGGCAGAGGTCAGTAATACAGTGTGGTGGGACACGGTACAGGATGGCAGGTAGGCTCAGGGTCAGGGTAGGCAGAGGTCAGTAATACAGTGTGGTGGGACACGGTACAGGGTCAGGGTAGGCAGAGGTCAGTAATACAGTGTGTTGGGACAAGGTACAGGGTCAGGGTAGGCAGTGGTCAGTAATACAGTGTGGTGGGACACGGTACAGGATGACAGGTAGGCTCAGGGCCAGGGTAGGCAGAGGTCAGTAATGCAGTGTGGTGGGACAAGGTACAGGGTCAGGGTAGTCAGAGGTCAGTAATACAGTGTGGTGGGACAAGGTACAGGATGGCAGGTAGGCTCAGGGTCAGGGTAGGCAGAGGTCAGTAATACAGGTGGTGGGACACGGTACAGGATGGCAGGTAGGCTCAGGGTCAGGGTAGGCAGAGGTCAGTAATACAGTGTGGTGGGACAAGGTACAGGATGGCAGGTAGGCTCAAGGTCAGGGTAGGCAGAGGTCAGTAATACAGTGTGGTGGGACACGGTACAGGGTGGCAGGTAGGCTCAGGGTCAGGGTAGGCAGAGGTCAGTAATACAGTGTGGTGGGACACGGTACAGGATGGCAGGTAGGCTCAGGGTCAGGGTAGGCAGAGGTCAGTAATCCAGTGTGGTGGGACAAGGTACAGGATGGCAGGTGGGCTCAAGGTCAGGGTAGGCAGAGGTCAGTAATACAGTGTGGTGGGACACGGTACAGGGTGGCAGGTAGGCTCAGGGTCAGGGTAGGCAGAGGTCAGTAATACAGTGTGGTGGGACAAGGTACAGGGTCAGGGTAGGCAGAGGTCAGTAATACAGTGTGGTGGGACACGGTACAGGATGACAGGTAGGCTCAGGGTCAGGGTAGGCAGAGGTCAGTAATACAGTGTGGTGGGACACGGTACAGGATGACAGGTAGGCTCAGGGTCAGGGTAGGCAGAGGTCAGTAATACAGTGTGGTGGGACAAGGTACAGGGTCAGGGTAGGCAGAGGTCAGTAATACAGTGTGGTGGGACAAGGTACAGGGTCAGGGTAGGCAGAGGTCAGTAATACAGTGTGGTGGGACACGGTACAGGACGGCAGGTAGGCTCAGGGTCAGGGTAGGCAGAGGTCAGTAATACAGTGTGGTGGGACACGGTACAGGGTCAGGGTAGGCAGAGGTCAGTAATACAGTGTGGTGGGACAAGGTACAGGATGGCAGGTGGGCTCAAGGTCAGGGTAGGCAGAGGTCAGTAATACAGTGTGGTGGGACACAGTACAGGGAGGCAGGTAGGCTCAGGGTCAGGGTAGGCAGAGGTCAGTAATACAGTGTGGTGGGACAAGGTACAGGACGGCAGGTAGGCTAAGGGTCAGGATAGGCAGAGGTCAGTAATACAGTGTGGTGGGACAAGGTACAGGATGGCAGGTAGGCTCAAGGTCAGGGTAGGCAGAGGTCAGTAATCCAGTGTGGTGGGACAAGGTACAGGATGGCAGGTAGGCTCAGGGTCAGGGTAGGCAGAGGTCAGTAATACAGTGTGGTGGGACAAGGTACAGGGTCAGGGTAGGCAGAGGTCAGTAATACAGTGTGGTGGGACAAGGTACAGGGTCAGGGTAGGCAGAGGTCAGTAATACAGTGTGGTGGGACACGGTACAGGACGGCAGGTAGGCTCAGGGTCAGGGTAGGCAGAGGTCAGTAATACAGTGTGGTGGGACACGGTACAGGGTCAGGGTAGGCAGAGGTCAGTAATAAAGTGTGGTGGGACAAGGTACAGGATGGCAGGTAGGCTCAATGTCAGGGTAGGCAGAGGTCAGTAATCCAGTGTGGTGGGACAAGGTACAGGATGGCAGGTAGGCTCAGGGTCAGGGTAGGCAGAGGTCAGTAATACAGTGTGGTGGGACAAGGTACAGGATGGCAGGTAGGCTCAGGGTCAGGGTAGGCAGAGGTCAGTAATACAGTGTGGTGGGACAAGGTACAGGGTCAGGGTAGGCAGAGGTCAGTAATACAGTGTGGTGGGACACGGTACAGGATGACAGGTAGGCTCAGGGTCAGGGTAGGCAGAGGTCAGTAATACAGTGTGGTGGGACACGGTACAGGATGACAGGTAGGCTCAGGATCAGGGTAGGCAGAGGTCAGTAATACAGTGTGGTGGGACACGGTACAGGATGGCAAGTAGGCTCAGGGTCAGGGTAGGCAGAGGTCAGTAATACAGTGTGGTGGGACACGGTACAGGATGGCAGGTAGGCTCAGGGTCAGGGTAGGCAGAGGTCAGTAATCCAGTGTGGTGGGACAAGGTACAGGATGGCAGGTAGGCTCAGGGTCAGGGTAGGCAGAGGTCAGTAATACAGTGTGGTGGGACAAGGTACAGGGTCAGGGTAGGCAGAGGTCAGTAATACAGTGTGATGGGACAAGGTACAGGATGGCAGGTAGGCTCAGGGTCAGGGTAGGCAGAGGCCAGCAATACAGTGTGGTGGGACACGGTACAGGATGGCAGGTAGGCTCAGGGTCAGGGTAGGCAGAGGTCAGTAATACAGTGTGGTGGGACACGGTACAGGATGACAGGTAGGCTCAGGGTCAGGGTAGGCAGAGGTCAGTAATACAGTGTGGTGGGACACGGTACAGGATGGCAGGTAGGCTCAGGGTCAGGGTAGGCAGAGGTCAGTAATCCAGTGTGGTGGGACAAGGTACAGGATGGCAGGTGGGCTCAAGGTCAGGGTAGGCAGAGGTCAGTAATACAGTGTGGTGGGACACGGTACAGGGTGGCAGGTAGGCTCAGGGTCAGGGTAGGCAGAGGTCAGTAATACAGTGTGGTGGGACAAGGTACAGGATGGCAGGTAGGCTCAAGGTCAGGGTAGGCAGAGGTCAGTAATCCAGTGTGGTGGGACAAGGTACAGGATGACAGGTAGGCTCAGGGTCAGGGTAGGCAGAGGTCAGTAATACAGTGTGGTGGGACACGGTACAGGATGGCAGGTAGGCTCAGGGTCAGGGTAGGCAGAGGTCAGTAATACAGTGTGGTGGGACACGGTACAGGATGGCAGGTAGGCTCAGGGTCAGGGTAGGCAGAGGTCAGTAATACAGTGTGGTGGGACAAGGTACAGGATGGCAGGTGGGCTCAAGGTCAGGGTAGGCAGAGGTCAGTAATACAGTGTGGTGGGACACGGTACAGGGTGGCAGGTAGGCTCAGGGTCAGGGTAGGCAGAGGTCAGTAATACAGTGTGGTGGGACAAGGTACAGGACGGCAGGTAGGCTAAGGGTCAGGATAGGCAGAGGTCAGTAATACAGTGTGGTGGGACAAGGTACAGGATGGTAGGTAGGCTCAGGGTCAGGGTAGGCAGAGGTCAGTAATACAGTGTGGTGGGACACGGTACAGGATGACAGGTAGGCTCAGGGTCAGGGTAGGCAGAGTTCAGTAATACAGTGTGGTGGGACACGGTTCAGGATGGCAGGTAGGCTCAGGGTCAGGGTAGCCAGAGGTCAGTAATACAGTGTGGTGGGACAAGGTACAGGATGGCAGGTAGGCTCAGGGTCAGGGTAGGCAGAGGTCAGTAATACAGTGTGGTGGGACAAGGTACAGGGTCAGGGTAGGCAGAGGTCAGTAATACAGTGTGGTGGGACACGGTACAGGACGGCAGGTAGGCTCAGGGTCAGGGTAGGCGGAGGCCAGCAATACAGTGTGGTGGGACACCGTACAGGATGGCAGGTAGGCTCAGGTTCAGGGTAGGCAGAGGTCAGTAATACAGTGTGGTGGGACACGGTACAGGATGACAGGTAGGCTCAGGGTCAGGGTAGGCAGAGGTCAGTAATACAGTGTGGTGGGACACGGTACAGGATGGCAGGTAGGCTCAGGGTCAGGGTAGGCAGAGGTCAGTAATACAGTGTGGTGGGACAAGGTACAGGATGGCAGGTGGGCTCAAGGTCAGGGTAGGCAGAGGTCAGTAATACAGTGTGGTGGGACACGGTACAGGGTGGCAGGTAGGCTCAGGGTCAGGGTAGGCAGAGGTCAGTAATACAGTGTGGTGGGACAAGGTACAGGATGGCAGGTACGCTCAAGGTCAGGGTAGGTAGAGGTCAGTAATCCAGTGTGGTGGGGACAAGGTACAGGATGACAGGTAGGCTCAGGGTCAGGGTAGGCAGAGGTCAGTAATACAGTGTGGTGGGACACGGTACAGGATGACAGGTAGGCTCAGGGTCAGGGTAGGCAGAGGTCAGTAATACAGTGTGGTGGGACACGGTACAGGATGGCAGGTAGGCTCAGGGTCAGGGTCAGGGTAGGCAGAGGTCAGTAATACAGTGTGGTGGGACACGGTACAGGATGACAGGTAGGCTCAGGGTCAGGGTAGGCAGAGGTCAGTAATACAGTGTGGTGGGACACGGTACAGAATGGCAGGTAGGCTCAGGGTCAGGGTAGGCAGAGGTCAGTAACACAGTGTGGTGGGACAAGGTACAGGATGGCAGGTGGGCTCAAGGTCAGGGTAGGCAGAGGTCAGTAATACAGTGTGGTGGGACACGGTACAGGGTGGCAGGTAGGCTCAGGGTCAGGGTAGGCAGAGGTCAGTAATACAGTGTGGTGGGACAAGGTACAGGACGGCAGGTAGGCTAAGGGTCAGGATAGGCAGAGGTCAGTAATACAGTGTGGTGGGACAAGGTACAGGATGGCAGGTAGGCTCAAGGTCAGGGTAGGCAGAGGTCAGTAATCCAGTGTGGTGGGACAAGGTACAGGATGGCAGGTAGGCTCAGGGTCAGGGTAGGCAGAGGTCAGTAATACAGTGTGGTGGGACAAGGTACAGGGTCAGGGTAGGCAGAGGTCAGTAATACAGTGTGGTGGGACAAGGTACAGGGTCAGGGTAGGCAGAGGTCAGTAATACAGTGTGGTGGGACACGGTACAGGACGGCAGGTAGGCTCAGGGTCAGGGTAGGCAGAGGTCAGTAATACAGTGTGGTGGGACACGGTACAGGGTCAGGGTAGGCAGAGGTCAGTAATAAAGTGTGGTGGGACAAGGTACAGGATGGCAGGTAGGCTCAAGGTCAGGGTAGGCAGAGGTCAGTAATCCAGTGTGGTGGGACAAGGTACAGGATGGCAGGTAGGCTCAGGGTCAGGGTAGGCAGAGGTCAGTAATACAGTGTGGTGGGACAAGGTACAGGATGGCAGGTAGGCTCAGGGTCAGGGTAGGCAGAGGTCAGTAATACAGTGTGGTGGGACAAGGTACAGGGTCAGGGTAGGCAGAGGTCAGTAATACAGTGTGGTGGGACACGGTACAGGATGACAGGTAGGCTCAGGGTCAGGGTAGGCAGAGGTCAGTAATACAGTGTGGTGGGACACGGTACAGGATGACAGGTAGGCTCAGGGTCAGGGTAGGCAGAGGTCAGTAATACAGTGTGGTGGGACACGGTACAGGATGGCAAGTAGGCTCAGGGTCAGGGTAGGCAGAGGTCAGTAATACAGTGTGGTGGGACACGGTACAGGATGGCAGGTAGGCTCAGGGTCAGGGTAGGCAGGGGTCAGTAATCCAGTGTGGTGGGACAAGGTACAGGATGGCAGGTAGGCTCAGGGTCAGGGTAGGCAGAGGTCAGTAATACAGTGTGGTGGGACAAGGTACAGGGTCAGGGTAGGCAGAGGTCAGTAATACAGTGTGATGGGACAAGGTACAGGATGGCAGGTAGGCTCAGGGTCAGGGTAGGCAGAGGCCAGTAATACAGTGTGGTGGGACAAGGTACAGGATGGCAGGTGGGCTCAAGGTCAGGGTAGGCAGAGGTCAGTAATACAGTGTGGTGGGACACGGTACAGGACGGCAGGTAGGCTCAGGGTCAGGGAAGGCAGAGGTCAGTAATACAGTGTGGTGGGACACGGTACAGGATGACAGGTAGGCTCAGGGTCAGGTTAGGCAGAGGTCAGTAATACAGTGTGGTGGGACACGGTACAGGATGGCAGGTAGGCTCAGGGTCAGGGTAGGCAGAGGTCAGTAATACAGTGTGGTGGGACACGGTACAGGGTCAGGGTAGGCAGAGGTCAGTAATACAGTGTGGTGGGACAAGGTACAGGGTCAGGGTAGGCAGTGGTCAGTAATACAGTGTGGTGGGACACGGTACAGGATGACAGGTAGGCTCAGGGCCAGGGTAGGCAGAGGTCAGTAATGCAGTGTGGGTGGGACAAGGTACAGGGTCAGGGTAGTCAGAGGTCAGTAATACAGTGTGGTGGGACAAGGTACAGGATGGCAGGTAGGCTCAGGGTCAGGGTAGGCAGAGGTCAGTAATACAGTGTGGTGGGGACACGGTACAGGATGGCAGGTAGGCTCAGGGTCAGGGTAGGCAGAGGTCAGTAATACAGTGTGGTGGGACAAGTACAGGATGGCAAGGTAGGCTCAAGGTCAGGGTAGGCAGAGGTCAGTAATACAGTGGTGGGTGGGACACCGGTACAGGGTGGGCAGGTAGGCTCAGGGTCAGGGTAGGCAGAGGTCAGTAATACAGTGTGGTGGGACACGGTACAGGATGGCAGGTAGGCTCAGGGTCAGGGTAGGCAGAGGTCAGTAATCCAGGTGGTGGGACAAGGTACAGGATGGCAGGTGGGCTCAAGGTCAGGGTAGGCAGAGTTCAGTAATACAGTGTGGTGGGACACGGTACAGGGTGGCAGGTAGGCTCAGGGTCAGGGTAGGCAGAGGTCAGTAATACAGTGTGGTGGGACAAGGTACAGGATGGCAGGTAGGCTCAAGGTCATAGTAGGCAGAGGTCAGTAATCCAGTGTGATGGGACAAGGTACAGGATGACAGTAGGCTCAGGGTCAGGGTAGGCAGAGGTCAGTAATACAGTGTGGGTGGGACACGGTACAGGTGGCAGGTAGGCTCAGGGTCAGGGTAGGCAGAGGTCAGTAATACAGTGTGGTGGGACACGGTACAGGATGACAGGTAGGCTCAGGGTCAGGGTAGGCAGAGGTCAGTAATACCGTGTGGTGGGACATGGTACAGGATGGCAGGTAGGCTCAGGGTCAGGGGTAGGGCAGAGGTCAGTAATACAGTGTGGTGGACAATGTACAGGATGGCAGGTGGGCTCAAGGTCAGGGTAGGCAGAGGTCAGTAATACAGTGTGGTGGGACACGCTACAGGGGTGGCAGGTAGGGCTCAGGTCAGGGTAGGCAGAGGTCAGTAATACAGTGTGGTGGGACAAGGTAACAGGACGGCAGGTAGGCTAAGGGTCAGGATAGGCAGAGGTCAGTAATACAAGTGTGGTGGGACAAGGTACAGGATGGCAGGTAGGCTTCAAGGTCAGGGTAGGCAGAGGTCAGTAATCCAGTGTGGTGGGACAAGGTACAGGATGGCAGGTAGCTCAGGGTCAGGGTAGGCAGAGGTCAGTAATACAGTGTGGTGGGACAAGGTACAGGGTCAGAGTAGGCAGAGGTCAGTAATACAGTGTGGTGGGACACGGTACAGGACGGCAGGTAGGTCAGGGTCAGGGTAGGCAGAGGCCAGCAATACAGTGTGGTGGGACACCGTACAGGATGGCAGGTAGGCTCAGGTTCAGGGTAGGCAGAGGTCAGTAATACAGTGTGGTGGGACACGGTACAGGATGACAGGTAGGCTCAGGGTCAGGGTAGGCAGAGGTCAGTATACAGTGTGGTGGGACACGGTACAGGATGGCAGGTAGGCTCAGGGTCAGGGTAGGCAGAGGGTCAGTAATACAGTGTGGTGGGACAAGGTACAGGATGGCAGGTGGGCTCAAGGTCAGGGTAGGGCAGAGGTCAGTAATACAGTGTGGTGGGACACGGTACAGGGTGGCAGTAGGCTCAGGGTCAGGGTAGGCAGAGGTCAGTAATACAGTGTGGTGGGACAAGGTACAGGATGGCAGGTACGCTCAGGTCAGGGTAGGTAGAGGTCAGTAATCCAGTGTGGTGGGACAAGGTACAGGATGACAGGTAGGGCTCAGGGTCAGGGTAGGCAGAGGTCAGTAATACAGTTGGTGGGACACGGTACAGGATGGACAGGTAGGCTCAGGGTCAGGGTAGGCAGAGGTCAGTAATACAGTGTGGTGGGACACGGGTACAGGATGGCAGGTAGGCTCAGGTCATAGGTAGGCAGAGGTCAGTAATCCAGTGTGGTGGGACACGGTACAGGATGACAGGTAGGCTCAGGGTCAGGGTAGGCAGAGGTCAGTAATACAGTGTGGTGGGACACGGTACAGAATGGCAGGTAGGCTCAGGGTCAGGGTAGGCAGAGGTCAGTAACACAGTGTGGTGGGGACAAGGTACAGGATGGCAGGTGGGCTCAAGGTCAGGGTAGGAAGAGATCAGTAATACAGTGTGGTGGGACACGGTACATGGGTGCAGGTAGGCTCAGGGTCAGGGTAGGCAGAGGTCAGTAATACAGTGTGGTGGGACAAGGTACAGGACGGCAGTAGGCTAAGGGTCAGGATAGGCAAGGGTCAGTAATACAGTGTGGTGGGGACAAGGTACAGGATGGCAGGGTAGGTCAAGGTCAGGGTAGGCAGAGGTCAGTAATCCAGTGTGGTGGACAAGGTACAGGATGGCAGGTAGGCTCAGGGTCAGGGTAGCAGAGGTCAGTAATACAGTGTGGTGGGAACAGGTACAGGGTCAGGGTGCGAGGTCAGTAATACAGTGTGGGGACCGGTACAGGACGGCAGGTAGGCTCAGGGTCAGGGTAAGGCAGAGGTTCAGTAATACAGTGTGGTGGGGCACGGTAAGGGTCCAGGGTAGGCAGAGGTCAGTAATAAAGTGTGGTGGGACAAGGTACAGGATGGCAGGTAGGCTCAAGGTCAGGTGTAGGCACGAGGTCAGTAATACAGTGTGGTGGGACAAGGTACAGGATGGCAGGTAGGCTCAGGTCAGGGGTAGGCAGAGGTCAGTAATACAGTGTTGGTGGGGACAAGGTCAGGAATGGCAGGTAAGGCTCAGGGTCAGGGTAGGCAAGAAGGTCAGTACTAATACCGTGTGGTGGGACAAGTACAGGGTCAGGGTAGGCAGAGGTCAGTAATACAGTGTGGTGGGACACGGTACAGGATGACAGGTAGGCTCAGGGTCAGGGTAGGCAGAGGTCAGTAATACAGTGTGTGGGACACGGTACAGGATGACAGGTAGGCTCAGGGTCAGGGTAGGCAGAGGTCAGTAATACGTGTGTGGACACGGTACAGGATGGCAAGTAGGCTCAGGGTCAGGGTAGGCAGAGGTCAGTATATACAGTGTGGTGGGACACGGTACAGGATGGGCAGGTAGGCTCAGGGTCAGGGTAGGCAGGGGTCAGTAATCCAGTGTGGTTGGGACAAGGTACAGGATGGCAGGTAGGCTCAGGGTCAGGGTAGGCAGAGGTCAGTAATACAGTGTGGGTGGGACAAGGTACAGGGTCAGGTAGGCAGAGGTCAGTAATACAGTGTGATGGGACAAGGTACAGGATGGCAGGTAGGCTCAGGGTCAGAGTAGGCAGAGGCCAGCAATACAGTGTGGTGGGACACGGTACAGGATGGCAGGTAGGCTCAGGGTCAGGGTAGGCAGAGGTCAGTATATACAGTGGGTGGGACAAGGTACAGGATGGCAGTGGGGGGGGGGGGGTAGGTGGGGGGCTCAGGGTCAGGGTAGGCAGAGGTCAGTAATACAGTGTGGTGGGACAGGTACAGGATGGCAGTAGGCTCGGGTCAGGGAGGCAGAGGTCAGTAATACAGTGTGTGGTGGGACACGGTACAGGATGGCAGGTAGGCTCAGGGTCAGGTGTAGGCAGAGGTCAGTAATACAGTGTGGTGGGACACGGTACAGGATGGCAGGTAGGCTCAGGGTCAGGGTGGCAGAGGTCAGTAACAGTGTGGTGGGGACAAGGTACAGGGTCAGGGTAGGCAAGCAGGTCAGTAATACAGTGTGGGGGACACGGTACAGGACGGCAGGTAGGCTCAGGTGTCAGGGTAGGCAGAGGGTCTAGTAAATACAGTGTGGGTGGGCACGTACAGGGTCAGGGTAGGCAGAGGTCAGTAATAAAGTGTGGTGGGACAAGGTACAGGATGGCAGGGTAGGCTCAATGGTCAGGGTAGGCAAGAGGTCCAGTAATCCAGTGTGGTGGGACAAGGTACAGGATGGCAGGTAGGCTCAGGGTCCGGGTTAGGCAGCAGAGGTCAGTAATTACAGTGTGGTGGGACAAGGTACAGGATGGCAGGTAGGCTCAGGGTCAGGTGTAGGCAGAGGTCAGTAATACAGTGTGGTGGGACAAGGTACAGGGTCAGGGTAGGCAGAGGTCAGTTAATACAGTGTGGTGGGGACACGGTACAGGATGACAGGTAGGCTCAGGGTCAGGGTAGGCAGAGGTCAGTAATACAGTGTGGTGGACCACGGTACAGGATGACAGGTAGGCTCAGGGTCAGGGTAGGCAGAGGTCAGTAATACAGTGTGGTGGGACACGGTTACAGGATGGCAAGGTAGGCTCAGGGTCAGGGTAGGCAGAGGTCAGTAATACAGTGTGGTGGGACACGGTACAGGATGGCAGGTAGGCTCAGGGTCAGGGTAGGCAGGGGTCAGTAATCCAGTGTGGTGGGACAAGGTACAGGATGGCAGGTAGGCTCAGGGTCAGGGTAGGCAGAGGTCAGTAATACAGTGTGGTGGGACAAGGTACAGGGTCAGGGTAGGCAGAGGTCAGTAATACAGTGTGATGGGACAAGGTACAGGATGGCAGGTAGGCTCAGGGTCAGAGTAGGCAGAGGCCAGCAATACAGTGTGGTGGGACACGGTACAGGATGGCAGGTAGGCTCAGGGTCAGGTAGGCCAGAGGTCAGTAATACAGTGTGGTGGGACAAGGTACAGGATGGCAGGTGGGCTCAAGGTCAGGGTAGGCAGAGGTCAGTAATACAGTGTGGTGGGACACGGTACAGGACGGCAGGTAGGCTCAGGGTCAGGGAAGGCAGAGGTCAGTAATACAGTGTGGTGGGACACGGTACAGGATGACAGGTAGGCTCAGGGTCAGGTTAGGCAGAGGTCAGTAATACAGTGTGGTGGGACACGGTACAGGATGGCAGGTAGGCTCAGGGTCAGGGTAGGCAGAGGTCAGTAATACAGTGTGGTGGGACAAGGTACAGGGTCAGGGTAGGCAGAGGTCAGTAATACAGTGTGGTGGGACACGGTACAGGACGGCAGGTAGGCTCAGGGTCAGGGTAGGCAGAGGTCAGTAATACAGTGTGGTGGGGCACGGTTACAGGGTCAGGGTAGGCAGAGGTCAGTAATAAAGTGTGGTGGGACAAGGTACAGGATGGCAGGTAGGCTCAAGGTCAGGGTAGGCCGAGGTCAGTAATCCAGTGTGGTGGGACAAGGTACAGGATGGCAGGTAGGCTCAGGGTCAGGGTAGGCAGAGGTCAGTAATACAGTGTGGTGGGACAAGGTACAGGATGGCAGGTAGGCTCAGGGTCAGGGTAGGCATGAGGTCAGTAATACAGTGTGGTGGGAACAAGGTACAGGGTCAGGGTAGGCAGAGGTCAGTAATACAGTGTGGTGGGACACGGTACAGGATGACAGGTAGGCTCAGGGTCAGGGTAGGCAGAGGTCAGTAATACAGTGTGGTGGGACACGGTACAGGATGACAGGTAGGCTCAGGGTCAGGGTAGGCAGAGGTCGTAATACAGTGTGGTGGGACACGGTACAGGATGGCAAGTAGGCTCAGGGTCCGGGTAGGCAGAGGTTCAGTAATACAGTGTGGTGGGACACGGTACAGGATGGCAGGTAGGCTCAGGGTCAGGGTAGGCAGGGGTCAGTAATCCAGTGTGGTGGGACAAGGTACAGGATGGCAGGTAGGCTCAGGGTCAGGGTAGGCAGAGGTCAGTAATACAGTGTGGTGGACAAGGTACAGGGTCAGGGTAGGCAGAGGTCAGTAATACAGTGTGATGGGACAAGGTACAGGATGGCAGGTAGGCTCAGGGTCAGAGTAGGCAGAGGCCAGCAATACAGTGTGGGGGACACGGTACAGGATGGCAGGTAGGCTCAGGGTCAGGGTAGGCAGAGGTCAGTAATACAGTGTGGTGGGACAAGGTACAGGATGGCAGGTGGGCTCAAGGTCAGGGTAGGCAGAGGTCAGTAATACAGTGTGGTGGGACACGGTACAGGACGGCAGGTAGGCTCAGGGTCAGGGAAGGCAGAGGTCAGTAATACAGTGTGGTGGGACACGGTACAGGATGACAGGTAGGCTCAGGGTCAGGTTAGGCAGAGGTCAGTAATACAGTGTGGTGGGACACGGGTACAGGATGGCAGGTAGGCTCAGGGTCAGGGTAGGCAGAGGTCAGTAATACAGTGTGGTGGGACACGGTACAGGGTTCAGGGTAGGCAGAGGTCAGTAATACAGTGTGGTGGGACAAGGTACAGGGTCAGGGTAGGCAGTGGTCAGTAATACAGTGTGGTGGGACACGGTACAGGATGACAGGTAGGCTCAGGGCCAGGGTAGGCAGAGGTCAGTAATGCAGTGTGGTGGGACAAGGTACAGGATGGCAGGTAGGCTCAGGGTCAGGGTAGGCAGAGGTCAGTACTACAGTGTGGTGGGACACGGTACAGGGTGGCAGGTAGGCTCAGGGTCAGGGTAGGCAGAGGTCAGTAATACAGTGTGGTGGGACAAGGTACAGGATGGCAGGTAGGCTCAAGGTCAGGGTAGGCAGAGGTCAGTAATACAGTGTGGTGGGACACGGTACAGGGTGGCAGGTAGGCTCAGGGTCAGGGTAGGCAGAGGTCAGTAATACAGTGTGGTGGGACACGGTACAGGATGGCAGGTAGGCTCAGGGTCAGGGTAGGCAGAGGTCAGTAATCCAGTGTGGTGGGAAAAAGGTACAGGATGGCAGGTGGGCTCAAGGTCAGGGTAGGCAGAGGTCAGTAATACAGTGTGGTGGGACACGGTACAGGGTGGCAGGTAGGCTCAGGGTCAGGGTAGGCAGAGGTCAGTAATACAGTGTGGTGGGACAAGGTACAGGATGGCAGGTAGGCTCAAGGTCAGGGTAGGCAGAGGTCAGTAATCCAGTGTGATGGGACAAGGTACAGGATGACAGGTAGGCTCAGGGTCAGGGTAGGCAGAGGTCAGTAATACAGTGTGGTGGGACACGGTACAGGATGGCAGGTAGGCTCAGGGTCAGGGTAGGCAGAGGTCAGTAATACAGTGTGGTGGGACACGGTACAGGATGACAGGTAGGCTCAGGGTCAGGGTAGGCAGAGGTCAGTAATACAGTGTGGTGGGACCACGGTACAGGATGGCAGGTAGGCTCAGGGTCAGGGTAGGCAGAGGTCAGTAATACAGTGTGGTGGGACAAGGTACAGGATGGCAGGTGGGCTCAAGGTCAGGGTAGGCAGAGGTCAGTAATACAGTGTGGTGGGACACGCTACAGGGTGGCAGGTAGGCTCAGGGTCAGGGTAGGCAGAGGTCAGTAATACAGTGTGGTGGGACAAGGTACAGGACGGCAGGTAGGCTAAGGGTCAGGATAGGCAGAGGTCAGTAATACAGTGTGGTGGGACAAGGTACAGGATGGCAGATAGGCTCAAGGTCAGGGTAGGCAGAGGTCAGTAATCCAGTGTGGTGGGACAAGGTACAGGATGGCAGGTAGGCTCAGGGTCAGGGTAGGCAGAGGTCAGTAATACAGTGTGGTGGGACAAGGTACAGGGTCAGGGTAGGCAGAGGTCAGTAATACAGTGTTGTGGGACAAGGTACAGGGTCAGGGTAGGCAGAGGTCAGTAATACAGTGTGGTGGGACACGGTACAGGACGGCAGGTAGGCTCAGGGTCAGGGTAGGCAGAGGTCAGTAATAAAGTGTGGTGGGACAAGGTACAGGATGGCAGGTAGGCTCAGGGTCAGGGTAGGCAGAGGTCAGTAATACAGTGTGGTGGGACAAGGTACAGGATGACAGGTGGGCTCAAGGTCAGGGTAGGCAGAGGGTCAGTAATACAGTGTGGTGGGACACGGTACAGGGTGGCAGGTAGGCTCAGGGTCAGGGTAGGCAGAGGTCAGTAATACAGTGTGGTGGGACACGGTACAGGATGACAGGTAGGCTCAGGGTCAGGGTAGGCAGAGGTCAGTAATACAGTGTGGTGGGACACGGTACAGGATGGCAGGTAGGCTCAGGGTCAGGGTAGGCAGAGGTCAGTAATACAGTGTGGTGGGACACGGTACAGGATGACAGGTAGGCTCAGGGTCAGGGTAGGCAGAGGTCAGTAATACAGTGTGGTGGGACACGGTACAGGATGGCAGGTAGGCTCAGGGTCAGGGTAGGCAGAGGTCAGTAATACAGTGTGGTGGGACAAGGTACAGGATGGCAGGTGGGCTCAAGGTCAGGGTAGGCAGAGGTCAGTAATACAGTGTGGTGGGACACGGTACAGGGTGGCAGGTAGGCTCAGGGTCAGGGTAGGCAGAGGTCAGTAATACAGTGTGGTGGGACAAGGTACAGGATGGTAGGTAGGCTCAGGGTCAGGGTAGGCAGAGGTCAGTAATACAGTGTGGTGGGACACGGTACAGGATGACAGGTAGGCTCAGGGTCAGGGTAGGCAGAGTTCAGTAATACAGTGTGGTGGGACACGGTTCAGGATGGCAGGTAGGCTCAGGGTCAGGGTAGGCAGAGGTCAGTAATACAGTGTGGTGGGACAAGGTACAGGATGGCAGGTAGGCTCAGGGTCAGGGTAGGCAGAGGTCAGTAATACAGTGTGGTGGGACAAGGTACAGGGTCAGGGTAGGCAGAGGTCAGTAATACAGTGTGGTGGGACACGGGTACAGGACGGCAGGTAGGCTCAGGGTCAGGGTAGGCAGAGGCCAGCAATACAGTGTGGTGGGACACGGTACAGGATGGCAGGTAGGCTCAGGGTCAGGGTAGGCAGAGGTCAGTAATCCAGTGTGGTGGGACAAGGTACAGGATGGCAGGTGGGCTCAAGGTCAGGGTAGGCAGAGGTCAGTAATACAGTGTGGTGGGACACGGTACAGGGTGGCAGGTAGGCTCAGGGTCAGGGTAGGCAGAGGTCAGTAATACAGTGTGGTGGGACAAGGTACAGGATGGCAGGTAGGCTCAAGGTCAGGGTAGGCAGAGGTCAGTAATCCAGTGTGGTGGGACAAGGTACAGGATGACAGGTAGGCTCAGGGTCAGGGTAGGCAGAGGTCAGTAATACAGTGTGGTGGGACACGGTACAGGATGGCAGGTAGGCTCAGGGTCAGGGTAGGCAGAGGTCAGTAATACAGTGTGGTGGGACACGGTACAGGATGGCAGGTAGGCTCAGGGTCAGGGTAGGCAGAGGTCAGTAATACAGTGTGGTGGGACAAGGTACAGGATGGCAGGTGGGCTCAAGGTCAGGGTAGGCAGAGGTCAGTAATACAGTGTGGTGGGACACGGTACAGGGTGGCAGGTAGGCTCAGGGTCAGGGTAGGCAGAGGTCAGTAATACAGTGTGGTGGGACAAGGTACAGGACGGCAGGTAGGCTAAGGGTCAGGATAGGCAGAGGTCAGTAATACAGTGTGGTGGGACAAGGTACAGGATGGTAGGTAGGCTCAGGGTCAGGGTAGGCAGAGGTCAGTAATACAGTGTGGTGGGACACGGTACAGGATGACAGGTAGGCTCAGGGTCAGGGTAGGCAGAGTTCAGTAATACAGTGTGGTGGGACACGGTTCAGGATGGCAGGTAGGCTCAGGGTCAGGGTAGGCAGAGGTCAGTAATACAGTGTGGTGGGACAAGGTACAGGATGGCAGGTAGGCTCAGGGTCAGGGTAGGCAGAGGTCAGTAATACAGTGTGGTGGGACAAGGTACAGGGTCAGGGTAGGCAGAGGTCAGTAATACAGTGTGGTGGGACACGGTACAGGACGGCAGGTAGGCTCAGGGTCAGGGTAGGCAGAGGCCAGCAATACAGTGTGGTGGGACACCGTACAGGATGGCAGGTAGGCTCAGGGTCAGGGTAGGCAGAGGTCAGTAATACAGTGTGGTGGGACACGGTACAGGATGACAGGTAGGCTCAGGGTCAGGGTAGGCAGAGGTCAGTAATACAGTGTGGTGGGACACGGTACAGGATGGCAGGTAGGCTCAGGGTCAGGGTAGGCAGAGGTCAGTAATACAGTGTGGTGGGACAAGGTACAGGATGGCAGGTGGGCTCAAGGTCAGGGTAGGCAGAGGTCAGTAATACAGTGTGGTGGGACACGGTACAGGGTGGCAGGTAGGCTCAGGGTCAGGGTAGGCAGAGGTCAGTAATACAGTGTGGTGGGACAAGGTACAGGATGGCAGGTACGCTCAAGGTCAGGGTAGGCAGAGGTCAGTAATCCAGTGTGGTGGGACAAGGTACAGGATGACAGGTAGGCTCAGGGTCAGGGTAGGCAGAGGTCAGTAATACAGTGTGGTGGGACACGGTACAGGATGACAGGTAGGCTCAGGGTCAGGGTAGGCAGAGGTCAGTAATACAGTGTGGTGGGACACGGTACAGGATGACAGGTAGGCTCAGGGTCAGGGTAGGCAGAGGTCAGTAATACAGTTTGGTGGGACACGGTACAGAATGGCAGGTAGGCTCAGGGTCAGGGTAGGCAGAGGTCAGTAACACAGTGTGGTGGGACAAGGTACAGGATGGCAGGTGGGCTCAAGGTCAGGGTAGGCAGAGGTCAGTAATACAGTGTGGTGGGACACGGTACAGGGTGGCAGGTAGGCTCAGGGTCAGGGTAGGCAGAGGTCAGTAATACAGTGTGGTGGGACAAGGTACAGGACGGCAGGTAGGCTAAGGGTCAGGATAGGCAGAGGTCAGTAATACAGTGTGGTGGGACAAGGTACAGGATGGCAGGTAGGCTCAAGGTCAGGGTAGGCAGAGGTCAGTAATCCAGTGTGGTGGGACAAGGTACAGGATGGCAGGTAGGCTCAGGGTCAGGGTAGGCAGAGGTCAGTAATACAGTGTGGTGGGACAAGGTACAGGGTCAGGGTAGGCAGAGGTCAGTAATACAGTGTGGTGGGACAAGGTACAGGGTCAGGGTAGGCAGAGGTCAGTAATACAGTGTGGTGGGACACGGTACAGGACGGCAGGTAGGCTCAGGGTCAGGGTAGGCAGAGGTCAGTAATACAGTGTGGTGGGACACGGTACAGGGTCAGGGTAGGCAGAGGTCAGTAATAAAGTGTGGTGGGACAAGGTACAGGATGGCAGGTAGGCTCAAGGTCAGGGTAGGCAGAGGTCAGTAATCCAGTGTGGTGGGACAAGGTACAGGATGGCAGGTAGGCTCAGGGTCAGGGTAGGCAGAGGTCAGTAATACAGTGTGGTGGGACAAGGTACAGGATGGCAGGTAGGCTCAGGGTCAGGGTAGGCAGAGGTCAGTAATACAGTGTGGTGGGACAAGGTACAGGGTCAGGGTAGGCAGAGGTCAGTAATACAGTGTGGTGGGACACGGTACAGGATGACAGGTAGGCTCAGGGTCAGGGTAGGCAGAGGTCAGTAATACAGTGTGGTGGGACACGGTACAGGATGACAGGTAGGCTCAGGGTCAGGGTAGGCAGAGGTCAGTAATACAGTGTGGTGGGACACGGTACAGGATGGCAAGTAGGCTCAGGGTCAGGGTAGGCAGAGGTCAGTAATACAGTGTGGTGGGACACGGTACAGGATGGCAGGTAGGCTCAGGGTCAGGGTAGGCAGGGGTCAGTAATCCAGTGTGGTGGGACAAGGTACAGGATGGCAGGTAGGCTCAGGGTCAGGGTAGGCAGAGGTCAGTAATACAGTGTGGTGGGACAAGGTACAGGGTCAGGGTAGGCAGAGGTCAGTAATACAGTGTGATGGGACAAGGTACAGGATGGCAGGTAGGCTCAGGGTCAGGGTAGGCAGAGGCCAGCAATACAGTGTGGTGGGACACGGTACAGGATGGCAGGTAGGCTCAGGGTCAGGGTAGGCAGAGGTCAGTAATACAGTGTGGTGGGACAAGGTACAGGATGGCAGGTGGGCTCAAGGTCAGGGTAGGCAGAGGTCAGTAATACAGTGTGGTGGGACAAGGTACAGGGTCAGGGTAGGCAGAGGTCAGTAATACAGTGTGGTGGGACACGGTACAGGACGGCAGGTAGGCTCAGGGTCAGGGAAGGCAGAGGTCAGTAATACAGTGTGGTGGGACACGGTACAGGATGACAGGTAGGCTCAGGGTCAGGTTAGGCAGAGGTCAGTAATACAGTGTGGTGGGACACGGTACAGGATGGCAGGTAGGCTCAGGGTCAGGGTAGGCAGAGGTCAGTAATACAGTGTGGTGGGACACGGTACAGGGTCAGGGTAGGCAGAGGTCAGTAATACAGTGTGGTGGGACAAGGTACAGGGTCAGGGTAGGCAGTGGTCAGTAATACAGTGTGGTGGGACACGGTACAGGATGACAGGTAGGCTCAGGGCCAGGGTAGGCTAAGGTCAGTAATGCAGTGTGGTGGGACAAGGTACAGGGTCAGGGTAGTCAGAGGTCAGTAATACAGTGTGGTGGGACAAGGTACAGGATGGCAGGTAGGCTCAGGGTCAGGGTAGGCAGAGGTCAGTAATACAGTGTGGTGGGACACGGTACAGGATGGCAGGTAGGCTCAGGGTCAGGGTAGGCAGAGGTCAGTAATACAGTGTGGTGGGACAAGGTACAGGATGGCAGGTAGGCTCAAGGTCAGGGTAGGCAGAGGTCAGTAATACAGTGTGGTGGGACATGGTACAGGGTGGCAGGTAGGCTCAGGGTCAGGGTAGGCAGAGGTCAGTAATACAGTGTGGTGGGACACGGTACAGGATGGCAGGTAGGCTCAGGGTCAGGGTAGGCAGACGTCAGTAATCCAGTGTGGTGGGACAAGGTACAGGATGGCAGGTGGGCTCAAGGTCAGGGTAGGCAGAGGTCAGTAATACAGTGTGGTGGGACACGGTACAGGGTGGCAGGTAGGCTCAGGGTCAGGGTAGGCAGAGGTCAGTAATACAGTGTGGTGGGACACGGTACAGGATGGCAGGTAGGCTCAGGGTCAGGGTAGGCAGAGGTCAGTAATACAGTGTGGTGGGACACGGTACAGGATGACAGGTAGGCTCAGGGTCAGGGTAGGCAGAGGTCAGTAATACAGTGTGGTGGGACACGGTACAGGATGACAGGTAGGCTCAGGGTCAGGGTAGGCAGAGGTCAGTAATACAGTGTGGTGGGACACGGTACAGGATGGCAGGTAGGCTCAGGGTCAGGGTAGGCAGAGGTCAGTAATACAGTGTGGTGGGACAAGGTACAGGATGGAAGGTGGGCTCAAGGTCAGGGTAGGCAGAGGTCAGTAATACAGTGTGGTGGGACACGCTACAGGGTGGCAGGTAGGCTCAGGGTCAGGGTAGGCAGAGGTCAGTAATACAGTGTGGTGGGACACGGTACGGGGTCAGGGTAGGCAGAGGTCAGTAATACAGTGTGGTGGGACAAGGTACAGGGTCAGGGTAGGCAGTGGTCAGTAATACAGTGTGGTGGGACACGGTACAGGATGACAGGTAGGCTCAGGGCCAGGGTAGGCTAAGGTCAGTAATGCAGTGTGGTGGGACAAGGTACAGGGTCAGGGTAGTCAGAGGTCAGTAATACAGTGTGGTGGGACAAGGTACAGGATGGCAGGTAGGCTCAGGGTCAGGGTAGGCAGAGGTCAGTAATACAGTGTGGTGGGACACGGTACAGGATGGCAGGTAGGCTCAGGGTCAGGGTAGGCAGAGGTCAGTAATACAGTGTGGTGGGACAAGGTACAGGATGGCAGGTAGGCTCAAGGTCAGGGTAGGCAGAGGTCAGTAATACAGTGTGGTGGGACATGGTACAGGGTGGCAGGTAGGCTCAGGGTCAGGGTAGGCAGAGGTCAGTAATACAGTGTGGTGGGACACGGTACAGGATGGCAGGTAGGCTCAGGGTCAGGGTAGGCAGACGTCAGTAATCCAGTGTGGTGGGACAAGGTACAGGATGGCAGGTGGGCTCAAGGTCAGGGTAGGCAGAGGTCAGTAATACAGTGTGGTGGGACACGGTACAGGGTGGCAGGTAGGCTCAGGGTCAGGGTAGGCAGAGGTCAGTAATACAGTGTGGTGGGACAAGGTACAGGATGGCAGGTAGGCTCAAGGTCAGGGTAGGCAGAGGTCAGTAATCCAGTGTGGTGGGACAAGGTACAGGATGACAGGTAGGCTCAGGGTCAGGGTAGGCAGAGGTCAGTAATACAGTGTGGTGGGACACGGTACAGGATGGCAGGTAGGCTCAGGGTCAGGGTAGGCAGAGGTCAGTAATACAGTGTGGTGGGACACGGTACAGGATGACAGGTAGGCTCAGGGTCAGGGTAGGCAGAGGTCAGTAATACAGTGTGGTGGGACACGGTACAGGATGGCAGGTAGGCTCAGGGTCAGGGTAGGCAGAGGTCAGTAATACAGTGTGGTGGGACAAGGTACAGGATGGCAGGTGGGCTCAAGGTCAGGGTAGGCAGAGGTCAGTAATACAGTGTGGTGGGACACGCTACAGGGTGGCAGGTAGGCTCAGGGTCAGGGTAGGCAGAGGTCAGTAATACAGTGTGGTGGGACAAGGTACAGGACGGCAGGTAGGCTAAGGGTCAGGATAGGCAGAGGTCAGTAATACAGTGTGGTGGGACAAGGTACAGGATGGCAGGTAGGCTCAAGGTCAGGGTAGGCAGAGGTCAGTAATCCAGTGTGGTGGGACAAGGTACAGGATGGCAGGTAGGCTCAGGGTCAGGGTAGGCAGAGGTCAGTAATACAGTGTGGTGGGACAAGGTACAGGGTCAGGGTAGGCAGAGGTCAGTAATACAGTGTTGTGGGACAAGGTACAGGGTCAGGGTAGGCAGAGGTCAGTAATACAGTGTGGTGCGACACGGTACAGGACGGCAGGTAGGCTCAGGGTCAGGGTAGGCAGAGGTCAGTAATAAAGTGTGGTGGGACAAGGTACAGGATGACAGGTGGGCTCAAGGTCAGGGTAGGCAGAGGTCAGTAATACAGTGTGGTGGGACACGGTACAGGGTGGCAGGTAGGCTCAGGGTCAGGGTAGGCAGAGGTCAGTAATACAGTGTGGTGGGACACGGTACAGGATGACAGGTAGGCTCAGGGTCAGGGTAGGCAGAGGTCAGTAATACAGTGTGGTGGGACACGGTACAGGATGGCAGGTAGGCTCAGGGTCAGGGTAGGCAGAGGTCAGTAATACAGTGTGGTGGGACACGGTACAGGATGACAGGTAGGCTCAGGGTCAGGGTAGGCAGAGGTCAGTAATACAGTGTGGTGGGACACGGTACAGGATGGCAGGTAGGCTCAGGGTCAGGGTAGGCAGAGGTCAGTAATACAGTGTGGTGGGACAAGGTACAGGATGGCAGGTGGGCTCAAGGTCAGGGTAGGCAGAGGTCAGTAATACAGTGTGGTGGGACACGGTACAGGGTGGCAGGTAGGCTCAGGGTCAGGGTAGGCAGAGGTCAGTAATACAGTGTGGTGGGACAAGGTACAGGATGGTAGGTAGGCTCAGGGTCAGGGTAGGCAGAGGTCAGTAATACAGTGTGGTGGGACACGGTACAGGATGACAGGTAGGCTCAGGGTCAGGGTAGGCAGAGTTCAGTAATACAGTGTGGTGGGACACGGTTCAGGATGGCAGGTAGGCTCAGGGTCAGGGTAGGCAGAGGTCAGTAATACAGTGTGGTGGGACAAGGTACAGGATGGCAGGTAGGCTCAGGGTCAGGGTAGGCAGAGGTCAGTAATACAGTGTGGTGGGACAAGGTACAGGGTCAGGGTAGGCAGAGGTCAGTAATACAGTGTGGTGGGACACGGTACAGGACGGCAGGTAGGCTCAGGGTCAGGGTAGGCAGACGCCAGCAATACAGTGTGGTGGGACACCGTACAGGATGGCAGGTAGGCTCAGGGTCAGGGTAGGCAGAGGTCAGTAATACAGTGTGGTGGGACACGGTACAGGATGACAGGTAGGCTCAGGGTCAGGGTAGGCAGAGGTCAGTAATACAGTGTGGTGGGACACGGTACAGGATGGCAGGTAGGCTCAGGGTCAGGGTAGGCAGAGGTCAGTAATACAGTGTGGTGGGACAAGGTACAGGATGGCAGGTGGGCTCAAGGTCAGGGTAGGCAGAGGTCAGTAATACAGTGTGGTGGGACACGGTACAGGGTGGCAGGTAGGCTCAGGGTCAGGGTAGGCAGAGGTCAGTAATACAGTGTGGTGGGACAAGGTACAGGATGGCAGGTACGCTCAAGGTCAGGGTAGGCAGAGGTCAGTAATCCAGTGTGGTGGGACAAGGTACAGGATGACAGGTAGGCTCAGGGTCAGGGTAGGCAGAGGTCAGTAATACAGTGTGGCGGGACACGGTACAGGATGACAGGTAGGCTCAGGGTCAGGGTAGGCAGAGGTCAGTAATACAGTGTGGTGGGACACGGTACAGGATGGCAGGTAGGCTCAGGGTCAGGGTAGGCAGAGGTCAGTAATACAGTGTGGTGGGACACGGTACAGGATGACAGGTAGGCTCAGGGTCAGGGTAGGCAGAGGTCAGTAATACAGTGTGGTGGGACACGGTACAGAATGGCAGGTAGGCTCAGGGTCAGGGTAGGCAGAGGTCAGTAACACAGTGTGGTGGGACAAGGTACAGGATGGCAGGTGGGCTCAAGGTCAGGGTAGGCAGAGGTCAGTAATACAGTGTGGTGGGACACGGTACAGGGTGGCAGGTAGGCTCAGGGTCAGGGTAGGCAGAGGTCAGTAATACAGTGTGGTGGGACAAGGTACAGGATGGCAGGTAGGCTCAAGGTCAGGGTAGGCAGAGGTCAGTAATACAGTTGTGGTGGGACAAGGTACAGGGTCAGGGTAGGCAGAGGTCAGTAATACAGTGTGGTGGGACAAGGTACAGGGTCAGGGTAGGCAGAGGTCAGTAATACAGTGTGGTGGGACACGGTACAGGACGGCAGGTAGGCTCAGGGTCAGGGTAGGCAGAGGTCAGTAATACAGTGTGGTGGGACACGGTACAGGGTCAGGGTAGGCAGAGGTCAGTAATAAAGTGTGGTGGGACAAGGTACAGGATGCCAGGTAGGCTCAAGGTCAGGGTAGGCAGAGGTCAGTAATCCAGTGTGGTGGGACAAGGTACAGGATGGCAGGTAGGCTCAGGGTCAGGGTAGGCAGAGGTCAGTAATACAGTGTGGTGGGACAAGGTACAGGATGGCAGGTAGGCTCAGGGTCAGGGTAGGCAGAGGTCAGTAATACAGTGTGGTGGGACAAGGTACAGGGTCAGGGTAGGCAGAGGTCAGTAATACAGTGTGGTGGGACACGGTACAGGATGACAGGTAGGCTCAGGGTCAGGGTAGGCAGAGGTCAGTAATACAGTGTGGTGGGACACGGTACAGGATGACAGGTAGGCTCAGGGTCAGGGTAGGCAGAGGTCAGTAATACAGTGTGGTGGGACACGGTACAGGATGGCAAGTAGGCTCAGGGTCAGGGTAGGCAGAGGTCAGTAATACAGTGTGGTGGGACACGGTACAGGATGGCAGGTAGGCTCAGGGTCAGGGTAGGCAGGGGTCAGTAATCCAGTGTGGTGGGACAAGGTACAGGATGGCAGGTACGCTCAGGGTCAGGGTAGGCAGAGGTCAGTAATACAGTGTGGTGGGACAAGGTACAGGGTCAGGGTAGGCAGAGGTCAGTAATACAGTGTGATGGGACAAGGTACAGGATGGCAGGTAGGCTCAGGGTCAGGGTAGGCAGAGGCCAGCAATACAGTGTGGTGGGACACGGTACAGGATGGCAGGTAGGCTCAGGGTCAGGGTAGGCAGAGGTCAGTAATACAGTGTGGTGGGACAAGGTACAGGATGGCAGGTGGGCTCAAGGTCAGGGTAGGCAGAGGTCAGTAATACAGTGTGGTGGGACAAGGTACAGGGTCAGGGTAGGCAGAGGTCAGTAATACAGTGTGGTGGGACACGGTACAGGACGGCAGGTAGGCTCAGGGTCAGGGTAGGCAGAGGTCAGTAATACAGTGTGGTGGGACACGGTACAGGATGACAGGTAGGCTCAGGGTCAGGTTAGGCAGAGGTCAGTAATACAGTGTGGTGGGACACGGTACAGGATGGCAGGTAGGCTCAGGGTCAGGGTAGGCAGAGGTCAGTAATACAGTGTGGTGGGACACGGTACAGGGTCAGGGTAGGCAGAGGTCAGTAATACAGTGTGGTGGGACAAGGTACAGGGTCAGGGTTGGCAGTGGTCAGTAATACAGTGTGGTGGGACACGGTACAGGATGACAGGTAGGCTCAGGGCCAGGGTAGGCAGAGGTCAGTAATGCAGTGTGGTGGGACAAGGTACAGGGTCAGGGTAGTCAGAGGTCAGTAATACAGTGTGGTGGGACAAGGTACAGGATGGCAGGTAGGCTCAGGGTCAGGGTAGGCAGAGGTCAGTAATACAGTGTGGTGGGACACGGTACAGGATGGCAGGTAGGCTCAGGGTCAGGGTAGGCAGAGGTCAGTAATACAGTGTGGTGGGACAAGGTACAGGATGACAGGTAGGCTCAAGGTCAGAGTAGGCAGAGGTCAGTAATACAGTGTGGTGGGACAAGGTACAGGATGGCAGGTAGGCTCAGGGTCAGGGTAGGCAGAGGTCAGTAATACAGTGTGGTGGGACACGGTACAGGATGACAGGTAGGCTCAGGGTCAGGGTAGGCAGAGTTCAGTAATACAGTGTGGTGGGACACGGTTCAGGATGGCAGGTAGGCTCAGGGTCAGGGTAGGCAGAGGTCAGTAATACAGTGTGGTGGGACAAGGTACAGGATGGCAGGTAGGCTCAGGGTCAGGGTAGGCAGAGGTCAGTAATACAGTGTGGTGGGACAAGGTACAGGGTCAGGGTAGGCAGAGGTCAGTAATACAGTGTGGTGGGACACGGTACAGGACGGCAGGTAGGCTCAGGGTCAGGGTAGGCAGAGGCCAGCAATACAGTGTGGTGGGACACGGTACAGGATGGCAGGTAGGCTCAGGGTCAGGGTAGGCAGAGGCCAGCAATACAGTGTTGTGGGACACGGTACAGGATGGCAGGTAGGCTCAGGGTCAGGGTAGGCAGAGGTCAGTAATACAGTGTGGTGGTACAAGGTACAGGATGACAGGTAGGCTCAGGGTCAGGGTAGGCAGAGGTCAGTAATACAGTGTGGTGGGACACGGTACAGGATGACAGGTAGGCTCAGGGTCGGGGTAGGCAGAGGTCAGTAATACAGTGTGGTGGGACACGGTACAGGATGGCAGGTAGGCTCAGGGTCAGGGTAGGCAGAGGTCAGTAATACAGTGTGGTGGGACACGGTACAGGATGACAGGTAGGCTCAGGGTCAGGGTAGGCAGAGGTCAGTAATACAGTGTGGTGGGACACGGTACAGGATGGCAGGTAGGCTCAGGGTCAGGGTAGGCAGAGGTCAGTAATACAGTGTGGTGGGACAAGGTACAGGATGGCAGGTGGGCTCAAGGTCAGGGTAGGCAGAGGTCAGTAATACAGTGTGGTGGGACACGGTACAGGGTGGCAGGTAGGCTAAGGGTCAGGGTAGGCAGAGGTCAGTAATACAGTGTGGTGGGACAAGGTACAGGACGGCAGGTAGGCTAAGGGTCAGGATAGGCAGAGGTCAGTAATACAGTGTGGTGGGACAAGGTACAGGATGGCAGGTAGGCTCAAGGTCAGGGTAGGCAGAGGTCAGTAATCCAGTGTGGTGGGACAAGGTACAGGATGGCAGGTAGGCTCAGGGTCAGGGTAGGCAGAGGTCAGTAATACAGTGTGGTGGGACAAGGTACAGGGTCAGGGTAGGCAGAGGTCAGTAATACAGTGTGGTGGGACAAGGTACAGGGTCAGGGTAGGCAGAGGTCAGTAATACAGTGTGGTGGGACACGGTACAGGACGGCAGGTAGGCTCAGGGTCAGGGTAGGCAGAGGTCAGTAATACAGTGTGGTGGGACACGGTACAGGGTCAGGGTAGGCAGAGGTCAGTAATAAAGTGTGGTGGGACAAGGTACAGGATGGCAGGTAGGCTCAAGGTCAGGGTAGGCAGAGGTCAGTAATCCAGTGTGGTGGGACAAGGTACAGGATGGCAGGTAGGCTCAGGGTCAGGGTAGGCAGAGGTCAGTAATACAGTGTGGTGGGACACGGTACAGGATGGCAGGTAGGCTCAGGGTCAGGGTAGGCAGAGGTCAGTAATACAGTGTGGTGGGACAAGGTACAGGATGGCAGGTAGGCTCAGGGTCAGGGTAGGCAGAGGTCAGTAATACAGTGTGGTGGGACAAGGTACAGGGTCAGGGTAAGCAGAGGTCAGTAATACAGTGTGGTGGGACACGGTACAGGACGGCAGGTAGTCTCAGGGTCAGGGTAGGCAGAGGCCAGCAATACAGTGTGGTGGGACACGGTACAGGATGGCAGGTAGACTCAGGGTCAGGGTAGGCAGAGGCCAGCAATACAGTGTTGTGGGACACGGTACAGGATGGCAGGTAGGCTCAGGGTCAGGGTAGGCAGAGGTCAGTAATACAGTGTGGTGGTACAAGGTACAGGATGACAGGTAGGCTCAGGGTCAGGGTAGGCAGAGGTCAGTAATACAGTGTGGTGGGACACGGTACAGGATGACAGGTAGGCTCAGGGTCGGGGTAGGCAGAGGTCAGTAATACAGTGTGGTGGGACACGGTACAGGATGGCAGGTAGGCTCAGGGTCAGGGTAGGCAGAGGTCAGTAATACAGTGTGGTGGGACACGGTACAGGATGACAGGTAGGCTCAGGGTCAGGGTAGGCAGAGGTCTGTAATACAGTGTGGTGGGACACGGTACAGGATGGCAGGTAGGCTCAGGGTCAGGGTAGGCAGAGGTCAGTAATACAGTGTGGTGGGACAAGGTACAGGATGGCAGGTGGGCTCAAGGTCAGGGTAGGCAGAGGTCAGTAATACAGTGTGGTGGGACACGGTACAGGGTGGCAGGTAGGCTAAGGGTCAGGGTAGGCAGAGGTCAGTAATACAGTGTGGTGGGACAAGGTACAGGACGGCAGGTAGGCTAAGGGTCAGGATAGGCAGAGGTCAGTAATACAGTGTGGTGGGACAAGGTACAGGATGGCAGGTAGGCTCAAGGTCAGGGTAGGCAGAGGTCAGTAATCCAGTGTGGTGGGACAAGGTACAGGATGGCAGGTAGGCTCAGGGTCAGGGTAGGCAGAGGTCAGTAATACAGTGTGGTGGGACAAGGTACAGGGTCAGGGTAGGCAGAGGTCAGTAATACAGTGTGGTGGGACAAGGTACAGGGTCAGGGTAGGCAGAGGTCAGTAATACAGTGTGGTGGGACACGGTACAGGACGGCAGGTAGGCTCAGGGTCAGGGTAGGCAGAGGTCAGTAATACAGTGTGGTGGGACACAGTACAGGGTCAGGGTAGGCAGAGGTCAGTAATAAAGTGTGGTGGGACAAGGTACAGGATGGCAGGTAGGCTCAAGGTCAGGGTAGGCAGAGGTCAGTAATCCAGTGTGGTGGGACAAGGTACAGGATGGCAGGTAGGCTCAGGGTCAGGGTAGGCAGAGGTCAGTAATACAGTGTGGTGGGACAAGGTACAGGATGGCAGGTAGGCTCAGGGTCAGGGTAGGCAGAGGTCAGTAATACAGTGTGGTGGGACAAGGTACAGGGTCAGGGTAGGCAGAGGTCAGTAATACAGTGTGGTGGGACACGGTACAGGATGACAGGTAGGCTCAGGGTCAGGGTAGGCAGAGGTCAGTAATACAGTGTGGTGGGACACGGTACAGGATGACAGGTAGGCAGAGGTCAGGGTAGGCAGAGGTCAGTAATACAGTGTGGTGGGACACGGTACAGGATGGCAAGTAGGCTCAGGGTCAGGGTAGGCAGAGGTCAGTAATACAGTGTGGTGGGACACGGTACAGGATGGCAGGTAGGCTCAGGGTCAGGGTAGGCAGGGGTCAGTAATCCAGTGTGGTGGGACAAGGTACAGGATGGCAGGTAGGCTCAGGGTCAGGGTAGGCAGAGGTCAGTAATACAGTGTGGTGGGACAAGGTACAGGGTCAGGGTAGGCAGAGGTCAGTAATACAGTGTGATGGGACAAGGTACAGGATGGCAGGTAGGCTCAGGGTCAGGGTAGGCAGAGGCCAGCAATACAGTGTGGTGGGACACGGTACAGGATGGCAGGTAGGCTCAGGGTCAGGGTAGGCAGAGGTCAGTAATACAGTGTGGTGGGACACGGTACAGGATGGCAGGTAGGCTCAGGGTCAGGGTAGGCAGAGGTCAGTAATCCAGTGTGGTGGGACAAGGTACAGGATGGCAGGTGGGCTCAAGGTCAGGGTAGGCAGAGGTCAGTAATACAGTGTGGTGGGACACGGTACAGGGTGGCAGGTAGGCTCAGGGTCAGGGTAGGCAGAGGTCAGTAATACAGTGTGGTGGGACAAGGTACAGGATGGCAGGTAGGCTCAAGGTCAGGGTAGGCAGAGGTCAGTAATCCAGTGTGGTGGGACAAGGTACAGGATGACAGGTAGGCTCAGGGTCAGGGTAGGCAGAGGTCAGTAATACAGTGTGGTGGGACACGGTACAGGATGGCAGGTAGGCTCAGGGTCAGGGTAGGCAGAGGTCAGTAATACAGTGTGGTGGGACACGGTACAGGATGGCAGGTAGGCTCAGGGTCAGGGTAGGCAGAGGTCAGTAATACAGTGTGGTGGGACACGGTACAGGATGACAGGTAGGCTCAGGGGCAGGGTAGGCAGAGGTCAGTAATACAGTGTGGTGGGACACGGTACAGGATGGCAGGTAGGCTCAGGGTCAGGGTAGGCAGAGGTCAGTAATACAGTGTGGTGGGACAAGGTACAGGATGGCAGGTGGGCTCAAGGTCAGGGTAGGCAGAGGTCAGTAATACAGTGTGGTGGGACAAGGTACAGGGTCAGGGTAGGCAGAGGTCAGTAATACAGTGTGGTGGGACACGGTACAGGACGGCAGGTAGGCTCAGGGTCAGGGTAGGCAGAGGTAAGTAATACAGTGTGGTGGGACACGGTACAGGATGACAGGTAGGCTCAGGGTCAGGTTAGGCAGAGGTCAGTAATACAGTGTTGTGGTACACGGTACAGGATGGCAGGTAGGCTCAGGGTCAGGGTAGGCAGAGGTCAGTAATACAGTGTGGTGGGACACGGTACAGGGTCAGGGTAGGCAGAGGTCAGTAATACAGTGTGGTGGGACAAGGTACAGGGTCAGGGTATGCAGTGGTCAGTAATACAGTGTGGTGGGACACGGTACAGGATGACAGGTAGGCTCAGGGCCAGGGTAGGCAGAGGTCAGTAATGCAGTGTGGTGGGACACGGTACAGGATGGCAGGTAGGCTCAGGGTCAGGGTAGGCAGAGGTCAGTAATACAGTGTGGTGGGACACGGTACAGGATGGCAGGTAGGCTCAGGGTCAGGGTAGGCAGAGGTCAGTAATACAGTGTGGTGGGACACGGTACAGGATGACAGGTAGGCTCAGGGGCAGGGTAGGCAGAGGTCAGTAATACAGTGTGGTGGGACACGGTACAGGATGGCAGGTAGGCTCAGGGTCAGGGTAGGCAGAGGTCAGTAATACAGTGTGGTGGGACAAGGTACAGGATGGCAGGTGGGCTCAAGGTCAGGGTAGGCAGAGGTCAGTAATACAGTGTGGTGGGACAAGGTACAGGGTCAGGGTAGGCAGAGGTCAGTAATACAGTGTGGTGGGACACGGTACAGGACGGCAGGTAGGCTCAGGGTCAGGGTAGGCAGAGGTAAGTAATACAGTGTGGTGGGACACGGTACAGGATGACAGGTAGGCTCAGGGTCAGGTTAGGCAGAGGTCAGTAATACAGTGTTGTGGTACACGGTACAGGATGGCAGGTAGGCTCAGGGTCAGGGTAGGCAGAGGTCAGTAATACAGTGTGGTGGGACACGGTACAGGGTCAGGGTAGGCAGAGGTCAGTAATACAGTGTGGTGGGACAAGGTACAGGGTCAGGGTATGCAGTGGTCAGTAATACAGTGTGGTGGGACACGGTACAGGATGACAGGTAGGCTCAGGGCCAGGGTAGGCAGAGGTCAGTAATGCAGTGTGGTGGGACACGGTACAGGATGACAGGTAGGCAGAGGTCAGGGTAGGCAGAGGTCAGTAATACAGTGTGGTGGGACACGGTACAGGATGGCAAGTAGGCTCAGGGTCAGGGTAGGCAGAGGTCAGTAATACAGTGTGGTGGGACACGGTACAGGATGGCAGGTAGGCTCAGGGTCAGGGTAGGCAGAGGTCAGTAATACAGTGTGGTGGGACAAGGTACAGGATGGCAGGTAGGCTCAAGGTCAGGGTAGGCAGAGGTCAGTAATACAGTGTGGTGGGACAAGGTACAGGATGGCAGGTAGGCTCAGGGTCAGGGTAGGCAGAGGTCAGTAATACAGTGTGATGGGACAAGGTACAGGATGGCAGGTAGGCTCAAGGTCAGAGTAGTCAGAGGTCAGTAATACAGTGTGGTGGGACACGGTACAGGATGGCAGGTGGGCTCAAGGTCAGGGTAGGCAGAGGTCAGTAATACAGTGTGGTGGGACACGGTACAGGGTGGCAGGTAGGCTAAGGGTCAGGGTAGGCAGAGGTCAGTAATACAGTGTGGTGGGACAAGGTACAGGACGGCAGGTAGGCTAAGGGTCAGGATAGGCAGAGGTCAGTAATACAGTGTGGTGGGACAAGGTACAGGATGGCAGGTAGGCTCAAGGTCAGGGTAGGCAGAGGTCAGTAATCCAGTGTGGTGGGACAAGGTACAGGATGGCAGGTAGGCTCAGGGTCAGGGTAGGCAGAGGTCAGTAATACAGTGTGGTGGGACAAGGTACAGGGTCAGGGTAGGCAGAGGTCAGTAATACAGTGTGGTGGGACAAGGTACAGGGTCAGGGTAGGCAGAGGTCAGTAATACAGTGTGGTGGGACACGGTACAGGACGGCAGGTAGGCTCAGGGTCAGGGTAGGCAGAGGTCAGTAATACAGTGTGGTGGGACACGGTACAGGGTCAGGGTAGGCAGAGGTCAGTAATAAAGTGTGGTGGGACAAGGTACAGGATGGCAGGTAGGCTCAAGGTCAGGGTAGGCAGAGGTCAGTAATCCAGTGTGGTGGGACAAGGTACAGGATGGCAGGTAGGCTCAGGGTCAGGGTAGGCAGAGGTCAGTAATACAGTGTGGTGGGACACGGTACAGGATGGCAGGTAGGCTCAGGGTCAGGGTAGGCAGAGGTCAGTAATACAGTGTGGTGGGACAAGGTACAGGATGGCAGGTAGGCTCAGGGTCAGGGTAGGCAGAGGTCAGTAATACAGTGTGGTGGGACAAGGTACAGGGTCAGGGTAAGCAGAGGTCAGTAATACAGTGTGGTGGGACACGGTACAGGACGGCAGGTAGTCTCAGGGTCAGGGTAGGCAGAGGCCAGCAATACAGTGTGGTGGGACACGGTACAGGATGGCAGGTAGACTCAGGGTCAGGGTAGGCAGAGGCCAGCAATACAGTGTTGTGGGACACGGTACAGGATGGCAGGTAGGCTCAGGGTCAGGGTAGGCAGAGGTCAGTAATACAGTGTGGTGGTACAAGGTACAGGATGACAGGTAGGCTCAGGGTCAGGGTAGGCAGAGGTCAGTAATACAGTGTGGTGGGACACGGTACAGGATGACAGGTAGGCTCAGGGTCGGGGTAGGCAGAGGTCAGTAATACAGTGTGGTGGGACACGGTACAGGATGGCAGGTAGGCTCAGGGTCAGGGTAGGCAGAGGTCAGTAATACAGTGTGGTGGGACACGGTACAGGATGACAGGTAGGCTCAGGGTCAGGGTAGGCAGAGGTCAGTAATACAGTGTGGTGGGACACGGTACAGGATGGCAGGTAGGCTCAGGGTCAGGGTAGGCAGAGGTCAGTAATACAGTGTGGTGGGACAAGGTACAGGATGGCAGGTGGGCTCAAGGTCAGGGTAGGCAGAGGTCAGTAATACAGTGTGGTGGGACACGGTACAGGGTGGCAGGTAGGCTAAGGGTCAGGGTAGGCAGAGGTCAGTAATACAGTGTGGTGGGACAAGGTACAGGACGGCAGGTAGGCTAAGGGTCAGGATAGGCAGAGGTCAGTAATACAGTGTGGTGGGACAAGGTACAGGATGGCAGGTAGGCTCAAGGTCAGGGTAGGCAGAGGTCAGTAATCCAGTGTGGTGGGACAAGGTACAGGATGGCAGGTAGGCTCAGGGTCAGGGTAGGCAGAGGTCAGTAATACAGTGTGGTGGGACAAGGTACAGGGTCAGGGTAGGCAGAGGTCAGTAATACAGTGTGGTGGGACAAGGTACAGGGTCAGGGTAGGCAGAGGTCAGTAATACAGTGTGGTGGGACACGGTACAGGACGGCAGGTAGGCTCAGGGTCAGGGTAGGCAGAGGTCAGTAATACAGTGTGGTGGGACACAGTACAGGGTCAGGGTAGGCAGAGGTCAGTAATAAAGTGTGGTGGGACAAGGTACAGGATGGCAGGTAGGCTCAAGGTCAGGGTAGGCAGAGGTCAGTAATCCAGTGTGGTGGGACAAGGTACAGGATGGCAGGTAGGCTCAGGGTCAGGGTAGGCAGAGGTCAGTAATACAGTGTGGTGGGACAAGGTACAGGATGGCAGGTAGGCTCAGGGTCAGGGTAGGCAGAGGTCAGTAATACAGTGTGGTGGGACAAGGTACAGGGTCAGGGTAGGCAGAGGTCAGTAATACAGTGTGGTGGGACACGGTACAGGATGACAGGTAGGCTCAGGGTCAGGGTAGGCAGAGGTCAGTAATACAGTGTGGTGGGACACGGTACAGGATGACAGGTAGGCAGAGGTCAGGGTAGACAGAGGTCAGTAATACAGTGTGGTGGGACACGGTACAGGATGGCAAGTAGGCTCAGGGTCAGGGTAGGCAGAGGTCAGTAATACAGTGTGGTGGGACACGGTACAGGATGGCAGGTAGGCTCAGGGTCAGGGTAGGCAGGGGTCAGTAATCCAGTGTGGTGGGACAAGGTACAGGATGGCAGGTAGGCTCAGGGTCAGGGTAGGCAGAGGTCAGTAATACAGTGTGGTGGGACAAGGTACAGGGTCAGGGTAGGCAGAGGTCAGTAATACAGTGTGATGGGACAAGGTACAGGATGGCAGGTAGGCTCAGGGTCAGGGTAGGCAGAGGCCAGCAATACAGTGTGGTGGGACACGGTACAGGATGGCAGGTAGGCTCAGGGTCAGGGTAGGCAGAGGTCAGTAATACAGTGTGGTGGGACACGGTACAGGATGGCAGGTAGGCTCAGGGTCAGGGTAGGCAGAGGTCAGTAATCCAGTGTGGTGGGACAAGGTACAGGATGGCAGGTGGGCTCAAGGTCAGGGTAGGCAGAGGTCAGTAATACAGTGTGGTGGGACACGGTACAGGGTGGCAGGTAGGCTCAGGGTCAGGGTAGGCAGAGGTCAGTAATACAGTGTGGTGGGACAAGGTACAGGATGGCAGGTAGGCTCAAGGTCAGGGTAGGCAGAGGTCAGTAATCCAGTGTGGTGGGACAAGGTACAGGATGACAGGTAGGCTCAGGGTCAGGGTAGGCAGAGGTCAGTAATACAGTGTGGTGGGACACGGTACAGGATGGCAGGTAGGCTCAGGGTCAGGGTAGGCAGAGGTCAGTAATACAGTGTGGTGGGACACGGTACAGGATGGCAGGTAGGCTCAGGGTCAGGGTAGGCAGAGGTCAGTAATACAGTGTGGTGGGACACGGTACAGGATGACAGGTAGGCTCAGGGGCAGGGTAGGCAGAGGTCAGTAATACAGTGTGGTGGGACACGGTACAGGATGGCAGGTAGGCTCAGGGTCAGGGTAGGCAGAGGTCAGTAATACAGTGTGGTGGGACAAGGTACAGGATGGCAGGTGGGCTCAAGGTCAGGGTAGGCAGAGGTCAGTAATACAGTGTGGTGGGACAAGGTACAGGGTCAGGGTAGGCAGAGGTCAGTAATACAGTGTGGTGGGACACGGTACAGGACGGCAGGTAGGCTCAGGGTCAGGGTAGGCAGAGGTCAGTAATCCAGTGTGGTGGGACAAGGTACAGGATGGCAGGTAGGCTCAGGGTCAGGGTAGGCAGAGGTCAGTAATACAGTGTGGTGGGACAAGGTACAGGGTCAGGGTAGGCAGAGGTCAGTAATACAGTGTGGTGGGACAAGGTACAGGGTCAGGGTAGGCAGAGGTCAGTAATACAGTGTGGTGGGACACGGTACAGGACGGCAGGTAGGCTCAGGGTCAGGGTAGGCAGAGGTCAGTAATACAGTGTGGTGGGACACAGTACAGGGTCAGGGTAGGCAGAGGTCAGTAATAAAGTGTGGTGGGACAAGGTACAGGATGGCAGGTAGGCTCAAGGTCAGGGTAGGCAGAGGTCAGTAATCCAGTGTGGTGGGACAAGGTACAGGATGGCAGGTAGGCTCAGGGTCAGGGTAGGCAGAGGTCAGTAATACAGTGTGGTGGGACAAGGTACAGGATGGCAGGTAGGCTCAGGGTCAGGGTAGGCAGAGGTCAGTAATACAGTGTGGTGGGACAAGGTACAGGGTCAGGGTAGGCAGAGGTCAGTAATACAGTGTGGTGGGACACGGTACAGGATGACAGGTAGGCTCAGGGTCAGGGTAGGCAGAGGTCAGTAATACAGTGTGGTGGGACACGGTACAGGATGACAGGTAGGCAGAGGTCAGGGTAGGCAGAGGTCAGTAATACAGTGTGGTGGGACACGGTACAGGATGGCAAGTAGGCTCAGGGTCAGGGTAGGCAGAGGTCAGTAATACAGTGTGGTGGGACACGGTACAGGATGGCAGGTAGGCTCAGGGTCAGGGTAGGCAGGGGTCAGTAATCCAGTGTGGTGGGACAAGGTACAGGATGGCAGGTAGGCTCAGGGTCAGGGTAGGCAGAGGTCAGTAATACAGTGTGGTGGGACAAGGTACAGGGTCAGGGTAGGCAGAGGTCAGTAATACAGTGTGATGGGACAAGGTACAGGATGGCAGGTAGGCTCAGGGTCAGGGTAGGCAGAGGCCAGCAATACAGTGTGGTGGGACACGGTACAGGATGGCAGGTAGGCTCAGGGTCAGGGTAGGCAGAGGTCAGTAATACAGTGTGGTGGGACACGGTACAGGATGGCAGGTAGGCTCAGGGTCAGGGTAGGCAGAGGTCAGTAATCCAGTGTGGTGGGACAAGGTACAGGATGGCAGGTGGGCTCAAGGTCAGGGTAGGCAGAGGTCAGTAATACAGTGTGGTGGGACACGGTACAGGGTGGCAGGTAGGCTCAGGGTCAGGGTAGGCAGAGGTCAGTAATACAGTGTGGTGGGACAAGGTACAGGATGGCAGGTAGGCTCAAGGTCAGGGTAGGCAGAGGTCAGTAATCCAGTGTGGTGGGACAAGGTACAGGATGACAGGTAGGCTCAGGGTCAGGGTAGGCAGAGGTCAGTAATACAGTGTGGTGGGACACGGTACAGGATGGCAGGTAGGCTCAGGGTCAGGGTAGGCAGAGGTCAGTAATACAGTGTGGTGGGACACGGTACAGGATGGCAGGTAGGCTCAGGGTCAGGGTAGGCAGAGGTCAGTAATACAGTGTGGTGGGACACGGTACAGGATGACAGGTAGGCTCAGGGGCAGGGTAGGCAGAGGTCAGTAATACAGTGTGGTGGGACACGGTACAGGATGGCAGGTAGGCTCAGGGTCAGGGTAGGCAGAGGTCAGTAATACAGTGTGGTGGGACAAGGTACAGGATGGCAGGTGGGCTCAAGGTCAGGGTAGGCAGAGGTCAGTAATACAGTGTGGTGGGACAAGGTACAGGGTCAGGGTAGGCAGAGGTCAGTAATACAGTGTGGTGGGACACGGTACAGGACGGCAGGTAGGCTCAGGGTCAGGGTAGGCAGAGGTAAGTAATACAGTGTGGTGGGACACGGTACAGGATGACAGGTAGGCTCAGGGTCAGGTTAGGCAGAGGTCAGTAATACAGTGTTGTGGTACACGGTACAGGATGGCAGGTAGGCTCAGGGTCAGGGTAGGCAGAGGTCAGTAATACAGTGTGGTGGGACACGGTACAGGGTCAGGGTAGGCAGAGGTCAGTAATACAGTGTGGTGGGACAAGGTACAGGGTCAGGGTATGCAGTGGTCAGTAATACAGTGTGGTGGGACACGGTACAGGATGACAGGTAGGCTCAGGGCCAGGGTAGGCAGAGGTCAGTAATGCAGTGTGGTGGGACACGGTACAGGATGACAGGTAGGCAGAGGTCAGGGTAGGCAGAGGTCAGTAATACAGTGTGGTGGGACACGGTACAGGATGGCAAGTAGGCTCAGGGTCAGGGTAGGCAGAGGTCAGTAATACAGTGTGGTGGGACACGGTACAGGATGGCAGGTAGGCTCAGGGTCAGGGTAGGCAGGGGTCAGTAATCCAGTGTGGTGGGACAAGGTACAGGATGGCAGGTAGGCTCAGGGTCAGGGTAGGCAGAGGTCAGTAATACAGTGTGGTGGGACAAGGTACAGGGTCAGGGTAGGCAGAGGTCAGTAATACAGTGTGATGGGACAAGGTACAGGATGGCAGGTAGGCTCAGGGTCAGGGTAGGCAGAGGCCAGCAATACAGTGTGGTGGGACACGGTACAGGATGGCAGGTAGGCTCAGGGTCAGGGTAGGCAGAGGTCAGTAATACAGTGTGGTGGGACACGGTACAGGATGGCAGGTAGGCTCAGGGTCAGGGTAGGCAGAGGTCAGTAATCCAGTGTGGTGGGACAAGGTACAGGATGGCAGGTGGGCTCAAGGTCAGGGTAGGCAGAGGTCAGTAATACAGTGTGGTGGGACACGGTACAGGGTGGCAGGTAGGCTCAGGGTCAGGGTAGGCAGAGGTCAGTAATACAGTGTGGTGGGACAAGGTACAGGATGGCAGGTAGGCTCAAGGTCAGGGTAGGCAGAGGTCAGTAATCCAGTGTGGTGGGACAAGGTACAGGATGACAGGTAGGCTCAGGGTCAGGGTAGGCAGAGGTCAGTAATACAGTGTGGTGGGACACGGTACAGGATGGCAGGTAGGCTCAGGGTCAGGGTAGGCAGAGGTCAGTAATACAGTGTGGTGGGACACGGTACAGGATGGCAGGTAGGCTCAGGGTCAGGGTAGGCAGAGGTCAGTAATACAGTGTGGTGGGACACGGTACAGGATGACAGGTAGGCTCAGGGGCAGGGTAGGCAGAGGTCAGTAATACAGTGTGGTGGGACACGGTACAGGATGGCAGGTAGGCTCAGGGTCAGGGTAGGCAGAGGTCAGTAATACAGTGTGGTGGGACAAGGTACAGGATGGCAGGTGGGCTCAAGGTCAGGGTAGGCAGAGGTCAGTAATACAGTGTGGTGGGACAAGGTACAGGGTCAGGGTAGGCAGAGGTCAGTAATACAGTGTGGTGGGACACGGTACAGGACGGCAGGTAGGCTCAGGGTCAGGGTAGGCAGAGGTAAGTAATACAGTGTGGTGGGACACGGTACAGGATGACAGGTAGGCTCAGGGTCAGGTTAGGCAGAGGTCAGTAATACAGTGTTGTGGTACACGGTACAGGATGGCAGGTAGGCTCAGGGTCAGGGTAGGCAGAGGTCAGTAATACAGTGTGGTGGGACACGGTACAGGGTCAGGGTAGGCAGAGGTCAGTAATACAGTGTGGTGGGACAAGGTACAGGGTCAGGGTATGCAGTGGTCAGTAATACAGTGTGGTGGGACACGGTACAGGATGACAGGTAGGCTCAGGGCCAGGGTAGGCAGAGGTCAGTAATGCAGTGTGGTGGGACAAGATACAGGGTCAGGGTAGGCAGAGGTCAGTAATACAGTGTGGTGGGACAAGGTACAGGATGGCAGGTAGGCTCAGGGTCAGGGTAGGCAGAGGTCAGTAATACAGTGTGGTGGGACACGGTACAGGATGGCAGGTAGGCTCAGGGTCAGGGTAGGCAGAGGTCAGTAATACAGTGTGGTGGGACAAGGTACAGGATGGCAGGTAGGCTCAAGGTCAGGGTAGGCAGAGGTCAGTAATACAGTGTGGTGGGACAAGGTACAGGATGGCAGGTAGGCTCAGGGTCAGGGTAGGCAGAGGTCAGTAATACAGTGTGATGGGACAAGGTACAGGATGGCAGGTAGGCTCAGGGTCAGGGTAGGCAGATGTCAGTAATACAGTGTGGTGGGACACGGTACAGGACGGCAGGTAGGCTCAGAGTCAGGGTAGGCAGAGGTCAATAATCCAGAGTGTTGGGACAAGGTACAGGATGGCAGGCAGAATGGGTCAGGGCAGGCTGATTGGTCAAGAACCGGGAAAACTAGAAAACAGAAACTTAAGAAAAGACAGGAGCAACGGGAAAAACGGTGATAGGCATGACGAACAAAAAGAACTGGCAATAGACAAACAGAGAACACAGGTATAAATACACAGAGGATAATGAGGGGAGATGGGAGAAACCTGTTGGGGGGTGTAGACAAGCACAAAGACAGGTGAAACAGATCAGGGTGTGACTCCCTACAGTATCATAACAACTACTCTTCCCTACAGTATCATAACAACTACTCTACCCTACAGTATCATAACAACTACTCATCCCTACAGTATCATAACAACTACTCTACCCTACAGTATCATAACAACTACTCTACCCTACAGTATCATAACAACTACTCTACCCTACAGTATCATAACAACTACTCTACCCTACAGTATCATAACAACTATTCTACCAACAGTTTTATAAAAACTACCCTGCCCTACAGTATCATGACAACTACTCTACCTACAGTATCATAACAACTACTCTACCCTACAGTATCATAAAAACTACTCTACCCTACAGTATCGTATAGATAAGAGAGACAGTGGGACAGAGGAGTTCGATTTTCAAGGCTATGGTATCTCTACCTCGTCAACTGACAGATTACTTATCCAGACATCGTGTTAAAAAGACTGTGTCTATGTAACTTAATATTCCTATCCTCATAAACTCTATGGTGGACTCAATGGCCTGTGTGGGCGTGAGCTGAACTGTCATGAAACACATGGTTTGCAATCCAACACGCCCTAATCCCCAAATTATGCACTACTTTTGCCTATGGCCCTGTTCAAAAGTAGTGCATGATACAAGGGAATAGTGTGTCATTTGGGACTTATCAAGCTCCATGGTTATCAAGCTCCGATAGCATTTCAGTTAGGTTGTCATGATGTTTAAACAGGTGCCATCTAACAATGGCTAGATGTAATAAGAACCAGAGTGCTTAGAATTCAGCTGCAAGGCACAAAAGCAATTTCTCTTTACAGTGCATCCAAATGATATTACTGGTGATGGTCTACTCTACCCTACAGTATCATAAATTCTACTCTACCCTACAGTATCATAACAACTACTCTACCCTACAGTATCATAAATTATACTCTACCCTACAGTATCATAACAACGACTCTACCCTACAGTATCATAACAACTACTCTACGCTACAGTATCATAACAACTACTCTACCCTACAGTATCATAAATTCTACTCAACCCTACAGTATCATAACAACTAATCTACCTACAGTATCTTAACAACAACAGTATCATAACAACTAATCTACCTACAGTATCATAACAACAACAGTATCATAACAACTAATCTATCTACAGTATCATAACAACTACTCTACCCTACAGTATCATAACAACAACAGTATCATAACAACTAATCTATCTACAGTATCATAACAACTACTCTACCCTACAGTATCATAACAACAACAGTATTATAACAACTAATCTACCTACAGTATCATAACAACTACTCTACCTACAGCATCATAACAACTACTCTAGCCTACAGTATCATAATAACTACTCTATCTAGAGTATCATAACAACTACTCTACCTACTACAGTATCATAACAACTACTCTACCTACTACAGTATCATAACAACAACAGTATTATAACAACTACTCTACCTACAGCATCATAACAACTACTCTAGCCTACAGTATCATAATAACTACTCTATCTAGAGTATCATAACAACTACTCTACCTACTACAGTATCATAACAACTACTCTACCTACTACAGTCTCATAACAACAACAGTATTATAACAACTAATCTACCTACAGTATCAGAACAACTACTCTACCTACAGTATCATAACAACTACTCTAGCCTACAGTATCATAATAACTACTCTATCTAGAGTATCATAACAACTAATCTACCTACACTATCATAACATCTACTCTACCCTACAGTATCATAACAACTACTCTAGCCTACAGTATCATAACAACTACTCTACCCTACAGTATCATAACAATTACTCTACCCTACAGTATCATAACAACAACAGTATTATAACAACTAATCTACCTACAGTATCATAACAACTACTCTATCCTACAGTATCATAACAACTACTCTACCCTACAGTATCATAACAACTACTCTACCCTACAGTATCATAATAACTACTCTACCCTACAGTATCATAACAACAACAGTATCATAACAACTACTCTACCTACAGTATCATAACAACTACTCTACCTACTACAGTATCATAACAACTACTCTACCTACAGTATCATAACAACTACTCTACCCTACAGCATCATACAACCTACTCTGCCTACACTATCATAACAACAACAGTATCATAACAACTACTCTACCTACAGTATCATAACAAATGCTCTGCTTACAGTATCATAACAACTACTCTACCTACAGTATCATAACAACTACTCTAGCCTACAGTATCATAACAACTACTCTACCTACAGTATCATAACAACTACTCTACCTACAGTATCATAACAACTACTCTATCTACAGTATCATAGCAACTACTCTACCTACAGTATCATAACAACTACTCTACCTACAGTATCATAACAACTACTCTACCTACAGTATCATAACAACTACTCTACCTACAGTATCATAACAACTACTCTACCTACAGTATCATAACAACTACTCTACTTACAGTATCATAACAACTACTCTACCTACAGTATCATAACAACTACCCTACTTACACTATCATAACAACTACTCTACCCTACAGTATCACAACAACTAATCTACCTACAGTATCATAACAACAACAGTATCATAACAACTACTCTATCTACAGTATCATAACAACTACTCTAGCCTACAGTATCATAACAAATGCTCTGCCTACAGTATCATACAAACATGAATATCACTTGATACTAGCCAAGCAAACTGAAATGACCTGGGAGACGACGAAAAATGAATCTATGCGTTAGACACATCTCATAGGGTATTATAACGCACTTGTAAAACATTATGAAGAGGGTGTTAGTAGGAAGTCCTGCCATGAATCCTTTTGTCAGTCAATTACAGCAGCACGGCCTTAACTTAAGTGGTGGGTGACAGGGCAGGATACAGTCTCCCATCCTATCCATCCACTTTGGATGTCTATATCTCATCTCCTAAATGATTTCCTGAGCTGTCACTCTAGTTAGGAGACCTCAGCGAGAGGAAGAGTGATTGACGTTCAGACAGAGCGTAACATGGGGATTGGGGACGAGAGAGAGAGAGAGAGAGAGAGAGAGAGAGAGAGAGAGAGAGAGAGAGAGAGAGAGAGAGAGAGAGAGAGAGAGAGAGAGAGAGAGAGAGAGAGAGAGAGAGAGAGAGGTGGTTGTTTGTTTGTTTGTCTTTTGTCTTTTAAACATAGATAGATAGAAAAGAGAGACAGGGGACAGAAGTCTCAGCCAACCTGACCCATCTGTCCGTGAAAGAGAGAGAGAGTCACAGTATGTTTTCACCAGGATCACGGTGTCAGATTCTATGACAGCAGTGTTGTCCCTGAGCAGTCAGTCAGTAACAGAAACCCACCAATAGAACAGTAAGGAGAGCCGAGTAGACTTTTTTCATATTACAATGTTGCGCTGTACATATTCATCACACAAGTCAGCCAACTATTCCACTCTAGTGGAGTTTGTTTTTGGGGAGCTCAGCTCTCCTATTGTCTTTGACCATTTTACCTCCTCACTCAGTCTCAACAATGTTATCGATGTCATGGGTTGTGGGGCTCTCACTGACTCAGAAGTGCTGTGTAGGATAACCTTGTAATAATATCTTCAGCTTTTGTCACTAACTCTCCTTAAGGGGGGACCTATAGGTCACAGTTTGTCAGATGTTTTTGAGATTTGGCAGTTGTGGCGTCTCTTTTTGGGTGAGAGGTACTAGCACTGGCATTGAATACATCATTTGAGTAAAACTGTAAACAATGGTTATCATTTGATTACATCTCAATGGGATGTATACGGAATGTTCAAGATCCTTTCCTCACGATACATTCTCATTATGTCAGGCTTCCAAACATAAAAGTCAATCAAACTTGAAAAAACAATTGCGAGATGAACTGTATGTCCTCTGGTCATTAAGGTTTGAATAAAATCTCCATCATACTGCTATAAGATCTCCATCATACTGCTATTCCAGTACACCAATGGTTAGACGGAATGAGAACACAATTCTTAATTTGGTGGCAAACAGTATCTCAGCATTTAAATTACTCCTCCACAAATACCCTTAAAATATTTCAGAACAACAAGTCATTCTAATGGGAGCTTATTGGCTGTTTATTCTCTTCTCTTCTGTTGCTATGCCTACAGGTTCCTTTAAATGACATGAGGAAGTCTACACCTACAGAGGTGAGTAGTGTGTAGGAAACCACTTAACATCATTACCACTGGGTTACTCACACAAGATTGACCTTTAACTTTGTGAAACAAAATCAGAGTCCATGTAGTCCATGTCCTACATAGTAGCACATACTGTAAGTAGCTAATAACTGCACCATCTTCTGTGAACGTTGGGCCCAGCTTTTCCTTCTCAGGTAATTGTAAGGTCATGGCCCCACTTATAACACTTCAAGCCTGATGAATATACACACACGCATGCTCGCCCACATACACACAAAGACAAACACACACAGAAATGCATGCACGCATACACACACACACACACAGACACAGACACAAACACACACACACAAAGACACGCACACAAAGAAACACACGCATACACACACACAGAAACACAATCAGACACACACACAGAAACACAAACACAAACACATACACACACAGAAACACCAATCTGATTCACCTTTTCTCTCTCTCTAACACAGTAGCACAATGAACCACCCCAGTCTGATATAGTAGTACAGCTGTTATGATATAAACACCATACTGCAATATGCATTATTTGACAGTGGGATTAATGAGTGGGCTTGGCATGGGATAGCTCTGCCAGGAGACAGACAAACCCTGCCTGGCTGGCAGGCATTATACCCTGGAAAGCCAGCCAGGTAAGAGAGGAAACAACTTGCTTCAGGTGCCCAATCTCCCAGCGGAATCCATATTGATTACACCTTCTACAGCACCTGCACAATCTCCCAGCGGAATCAATATTGATTACACCTTCTACAGCGCTTTCAGTATCTCTGCACTCTGACAGTGCACCGGCGAGGAGAGATGGTTAAACGCTCTATCATTGATGTATAAAAGGATGTTTGGAAGGCAAGTTGGGGAGTTCTTTTTACGGGTGTACATACATTGTAGGGAAGTGTTATTGGGTGTCATGTGGAAAGATACTGTATCTAGGAAACCTAGAATGTTATATACTCGTTTATTATTTGACAATGTTTTTTGGCAACAGACTCATCTGGAAAAAAAATTTTTTAAATGAAAATGTATCTGAGATTGACAGCACTCGCAGCAATGCGAAGAGGGAGTCAGACTCAGGGAGGTATATTTCCAGAACACCTCCAAGGGCTGTTCACTTCTTGACTGTTGCTTCTGAAGAGTAGTAGAGGAGGAAGAGGATGGAAAGCCTAGTTTCTTCATGCTGAGCTCCCAGAGGTAAAGGCTGGTGGGTATATGGAGCTGTTGATTATTGAGATGAACAGCTATAAATTTTATATTTTCAGAGGGAGCGGTGAGAGGACTGTAAAGTAGGCAAATAGCTGCTCACTTGCTCAGGAGAGCTGCAGAGTGAGCCAGGTAAATGGGTGGAGGGGGATTCAAACGGGTTAGTCAGGATAAGGAACTAGAATCTAGCAGTGGAGATATTTGTTTTTACTCCACAGCCCTGGGGCTTTTCTTTCTCTCTCTCTCTCTCTAGCTCTCTCGCTCTCTCTTTCTCTCTCTCTCTCTCTCTAGCTCTCTCTCTCTCTCTTTCTCTCTCGCTCTCTCTCGTTCTTTCTCACAATTTTCACAGTCTGCGACAAAGGCGGTGAGAGAGCAAGATTGAAATGTGATCTATACGCACAGTCCCAGGTCATTTGGAACGATAAATTGTACTCATTAAACAGGTACATGTAGCTCAGCACCTTGGTAGCCAGTAAACATGCTGCCTCACCTTATGCAGAAGTTATAGTGTAATAATTGAGTACAAGTTTCATGTATGTGGTGGAGTTTTGCAAACATTATCTCTAGTGATTGATTCATTTGTGCAGTATTCTTTGAAGATCTCTGTTACTCTGTGCACTGTAATTTCTTCTCCTCTCTTTCTGAAAGCAGTCTGCCCCCCCCCCACGCCCCCACCCCCGAACCACTGTGGTAGTAGCAGCGTCTTACAGAGGATTAATCAGAGAGGAGTCTCTCCCCTGACACTGTTACAAGAATCTGGGATCGGGTTGCTCTACTTTTATTTAGGTGTAGTGGTGGATTTTTTAATATTTTCGCTATCTGAGAGCTTAGTTTGTTTTGACCTCGCCATCAGGGTGGCTTGTCTCACAGACACTCAAAAGAGAGAGAGAGAGAGAGAGAGAGAGAGAGAGAAAGGGAGAGCGAGAGAAGGAGAGAGAGGGAAAAAGAGAGAGAGAGACAGAGGGAAAAAAAGAGGGAGAGAGAGGGAGAGAGAGAGAGAGGGATAGAGATCAAAAGTATCCAAACAAGTAGCGAGCTCCTCTGCTTTCTGGTGACAGTTGACACTGATGAATTTGGAGACATGCCTAAGCATTAATGGCACTGAAACAAAAATAAACCATCTCCAAGTATAAAATGAGACACACACAGCTATGGAGGAGAGAAGACGGCAGCATTGTCTTTGATTTATCCCTCTGGGAGAGGCAGGACGATATGTGTGGAAAGAAGAAGAACAAACTCCACAGTGCACAGGGAACATTCACTACTCACCACAGGAAATCAATTTATTTGAGAGGGCAGCCTGAACTAAAAATAGGGAGCCCCTAACAATACGCAGAATTAATTGCCCAGATTTTGTAGAGAGAGCGCAAGAACACGGAGAAGACTCTAGAGAGCCAAAGTTTATTCTCTGTCTTGTTTTTGTGTCTGTGTTATGGAAATATTAGTGCAGTCGGTCTGTCATGTTTTTGTTTAGTGTTTTTCTACTTGTCGGCTGATGTCAGAGCTCCGCTGTAGCGAAGACTTCCTCATTTGACAGTGAAAGAGGATGTGTGTATGCCTGTCCGTCCGTGTGCAAGCGTTTGTGTGTGTGTGAGCACTGTGTGTAAATGTCTGTGTGCATGTGTGTGAGGGAACACCGTCTGTGTGTGGGGCCTAAAGTGAGCCGACGTGAAGCTTTTAATGAGATCTCACACCGTGTTTAAATATTTAACAACGCCTTGTGTAGCCCCTCCAACAGCCGACAGGGAAGTCAACCGGCGAGGTTTCATTCCATTACCCCCCACCATCCATCCCCACAAAATATGAAAACTAGACTAGGTCTGGAAATGAGATTGGTATTTATCATATGCACCAACCCTCTACCTGAGAAATGATATGTACACAGAGCTGTAGGTAAAGTGATGAATTATGCATTCAGAAATGTCAAATTAGCTTTTTCATGTGAAAGATATTCAAATGTGTTGAGAAAGGAAAAGAGGTTAACTGAGAATTGTCCTGAAAGACTATATGTACAGCGCAAATGCAATGTCATAAAGAGTCATAAAGTAGGACCAAAATCTAGAAACGCAAAGATAATGTTGTAATTTACAGTACAATATCAAGACACACTTGTTTCTATCCTTCAATCAATGTCAAAACACTGTCCATTGATCCACTGCTTCACTATTTGTCTCTCCATATTGAGGTGTTTGGAGGAGCTGTCCCCCACTGATCCTGTTGGTGCTGGGGGAGGAGCTGTGGCTGCCACCCTCCCGCTGTGTTCAGAGGGCAGAGTGGGGGAGGAGGAGGAGAGAAGGGGGAGGCAGGGCCTACCTGCAAGCTGGAGGAGTCTGAGGAGAGCTGGAGGATTGTGGAACCAACGAAGGAGTCCCGCCTCCCCGTTCCAGCCTCACTTCCACCTTACCCAGACAGACAGAGCCCATCCCTGCCTGTCTGCATGGGCCAACTCGGCCCCACCCCTTTCACCACCCCCCGACTTCACTTCCTCTGGCAGCCAAGTCACACCCAGTGGAAGGGTCCATGCCAGGGCACCAGACTTCCCCCTCTCCCTCCCCTACTACCACCCCCATGTCCTCCCACTCCCCTCCAAACCCTGCTGCCCCCATCCCTCCTCTCCACACCACACTCATTATTCATGTTCTGAGCGACAGCTTTCATTTGATCTATTACTTAGAATGGGACCAGGGCTGCTGTGCTGCCGCGTCCCGTCTGGATCTTTCATTATTTCAGGGAGGGTTTTCTCCGGCTGGGTCTCTGTTGTGCAGATGAAATATTGAAGGGAGTAGTGTAGTGGAAAGGGCCTCCATGCAGGGTGAGGTAAGGGCCAATGCTGGGCTATAGCTGTTCTTCTCAGACAGACCTCTCCTTCCTTTATCCAGAAGGTGGGCACTGAGCTTCACCTTGATCTTAACCCTTCAGTGTGCTACCTTCATGGATTGATAATGTCCCCTTGAATTTACTTCTTAACTTATTTCTCAAACAAATGTTAGACTTTTTTTGTTATAGTGTCATCTTGTTTGGATTGTTTGCACTTAATGCTGACATGTGACAGCCCTCATTTACCTGCGTTTACCGGACCGGTCTGTCAACATTTACCGGACCGGTCTGTCAACAATTACCGGACCGGTCTGTCAACAATTACCGGACTGGTCTGTCAACAATTACCGGACCGGGCTGTCAACATTTACCGGACCGGTCTGTCAACAATTACCGGACCGGTCTGTCAACATTTACCGGACCGGTCTGTCAACAATTACCGGACCGGTCTGTCAAGATTTACCGGACCGGTCTGTCAACATTTACCGGACCGGTCTGTCAACATTTACCGGACCGGTCTGTCAACAATTACCGGACCGGTCTGTCAACATTTACCGGACCGGTCTGTCAACAATTACCGGACTGGTCTGTCAACATTTACCCTACCGGTCTGTCAATATTGCAGAGGAAAGAATGGTTTGTCCCTTTTGACAAAGGACACCTTGACAAAGTATCCAGGCCTTCAACTAATAAAAACGAATACAAATCACAGTTCTTAATTGGACATTGAGCTGTACGGTTGCTTTGGTATACCGAGTTGAAGTGGATCATTATTTGTTTACTGTTTAAAATCTTCATTAGCTAAACAGTCGTAAACTACCCCTGTTGTAATGAATACTGTATTGTGTTTTTAATGCATGTACGATGTATGTGTTTGGGTGCAGATGTGGATCTGAATTTGACAACCCAGTTGCAGGTGAACTGTCATGCAATACAGGACATTATTTTACTGCATTTCAGGATTTTCATTGCCTATATTTTAGGTTTAAAAAGGCTTCTGAAGTTTGTAATTTCCACTTTCAATATCAGACTTGAATTCCCTTATGAAACATGTATCAACCCCTACAAAAATGTCAGTTAATTATAATCCACATAATAATTCACATGTCCTGTTTCTGCAGGATTATTATCCTGTTGTAGCAAACTGCCTCAAATTTAGATCCTACAACTGTGGGACTTCATTAAGCCTTAGGGTAGAACATTTAGTTACGTCACTCTGAAATGTTCTGCTGTGCAGAATGAAAAGACATGATCACATTTGTCCAAGAAACATGTTAGACATCGTGCTGGTACCACATCACTTGAACGTTCTGCCTCGAGCCTATGGTACATGGTGCCAAAGTAGAGATTGGCCCGTGGCATTACTGGCCCGTGGCATTACTGGCCCGTGGCATTACTGACCCGTGGCATTACTGGCCCGTGGCATTACTGACCCGTGGCATTACTGGCCCGCGACATTACTGGCCCGTGACATTACTGGCCCGTGTCATTACTGGCCCGTGGCATTACTGGCCCGTGGCATTACTGGCCCGTGGCATTACTGGCCCGTGACATTACTGGCCCGTGACATTACTGGCCCGTGACATTACTGGCCCGTGGCATTATTGGCCCGTGGCATTACTGGCCCGTGACATTACTGGCCCGTGGCATTACTTGCCCGTGGCATTACTGGCCCGTGGCATTACTTGCCCGTGGCATTACTGGCCCGTGGCATTACTGGCCCGTGGCATTACTGGCCCGTGACATTACTGGCCCGTGGCATTACTGGCCCGTGGCATTACTGGCCCGTGACATTACTGTCCCGTGGCATTTCTGGCCCGTGGCATTACTGACCCGTGACATTACTGGCCCGTGACATTACTGGCCCGTGACATTACTGGCCCGTGGCATTACTGGCCCGTGGCATTACTGGCCCGTGACATTACTGGCCCGTGACATTACTGGCCCGTGACATTACTGGCCCGTGACATTACTGGCCCGTGGCATTACTGGCCCGTGACATTACTGGCCCGTGACATTACTGGCCCGTGACATTACTGGCCCGTGGCATTACTGGCCCGTGACATTACTGGCCGTGACATTACTGGCCCGTGGCATTACTGGCCCGTGGCATTACTGGCCCGTGGCATTACTGGCCCGTGGCATTACTGGCCCGTGGCATTACTGGCCGTGGCATTACTGGCCGTGGCATTACTGGCCGTGACATTACTGGCCCGTGGCATTACTGGCCCGTGGCATTACTGGCCGTGACATTACTGGCCCGTGGCATTACTGGCCCGTGGCATTACTGGCCCGTGGCATTACTGGCCCGTGACATTACTGGCCCGTGGCATTATTGGCCCGTGGCATTACTGGCCCGTGGCATTACTGGCCCGTGACATTACTTGCCCGTGGCATTACTGGCCCGTGGCATTACTTGCCCGTGGCATTACTGGCCCTTGGCATTACTGGCCCGTGGCATTACTGGCCCGTGGCATTACTGGCCCGTGACATTACTGGCCCGTGGCATTACTGGCCCGTGGCATTACTGGCCCGTGACATTACTGGCCCGTGGCATTACTGGCCCGTGGCATTACTGGCCCGTGACATTACTGTCCCGTGGCATTTCTGGCCCGTGGCATTACTGACCCGTGACATTACTGGCCCGTGACATTACTGGCCCGTGACATTACTGGCCCGTGGCATTACTGGCCCGTGGCATTACTGGCCGTGGCATTACTGGCCGTGGCATTACTGGCCGTGACATTACTGGCCCGTGACATTACTGGCCCGTGACATTACTGGCCCGTGGCATTACTGGCCCGTGGCATTACTGGCCCGTGGCATTACTGGCCCGTGGCATTACTGGCCCGTGGCATTACTGGCCCGTGGCATTACTGGCCGTGGCATTACTGGCCGTGGCATTACTGGCCCGTGGCATTACTGGCCCGTGGCATTACTGGCCGTGGCATTACTGGCCCGTGGCATTACTGGCCCGTGGCATTACTGGCCGTGGCATTACTGGCCCGTGGCATTACTGGCCCGTGGCATTACTGACCCGTGACATTACTGGCCCGTGGCATTACTGGCCCGTGGCATTACTGGCCCGTGGCATTACTGGCCCGTGGCATTACTGGCCCGTGACATTACTGGCCCGTGGCATTACTGGCCCGTGGCATTACTGGCCCGTGGCATTACTGGCCCGTGACATTACTGGCCCGTGGCATTACTGGCCCGTGGCATTACTGGCCGTGACATTACTGGCCCGTGGCATTACTGGCCCGTGGCATTACTGGCCCGTGGCATTACTGGCCCGTGGCATTACTGGCCGTGGCATTACTGGCCCGTGGCATTACTGGCCCGTGGCATTACTGGCCCGTGGCATTACTGGCCCGTGGCATTACTGGCCCGTGGCATTACTGGCCCGTGACATTACTGGCCCGTGACATTACTGGCCGTGGCATTACTGGCCCGTGGCATTACTGGCACAAGTCACTCTGCTTTCCTACAACATAATTTAATTGTACTGTTGAGACACAAAGTTTTGCAAATTTTTACATTTTAGATTTAAAACGAATGTCTCCAAGTAACTGCTTATATTCAAAAAACTTTTAGTCAGACTTACAGTAAATTAGTGGAAACCTTACCATATCTACGCCCTAGTGATACTGTATATAAAATGCATGGATGCTGATACATTTCTCACTTCATCAGGATTTTAGCCAAGGACATTCAATTTTCACTCAATGTAAAGCGAATTGATTTGGCCTATTGTAGACACCCTTGGCTTATTTGAATCATTTCAACAAACAACGTAATTCCATGGATATATGATATATCCCTAATGATAGAACCTCTCGGGTCACTGGAAACAGTGAGTTACAGTAATTGGAAGAAGATGCCCATGCATGTGGCTTGTGCTGTGCTGGAGCAAGGAATGACATTGATATAGAGCGCTCCATTAATTGCCATATGAATAAGGTCCACAGCCGTTGCCTCTCTGCTGATGCATCCCTGTAGAAGAGATGGGTCACTCTGTCTTCTCCGGCCCATAGCCTTGCCAAGCTCATAATTACTAAAACCTCTAATTAATCTTCCCATCACCGGCCAAATACAGCTTCCTACTATATAAATGAGTTAATGTACCTGTATGTGTTTAAGTGTGGGTGGGTGGGTGTGTGCATAGGTGATAGAGAGAGAGAGAGAGAGAGAGAGATGGTTGTCTTGTGTTTTAATTCCTGGGTCCATATCGATACTTCAAAAGGAAAAAACAGAACCAGCTGTGGCGGCCTGTTTAAATGAAATAGAAGTGATTGATGAAAATACAAACCCTCCCTTTCATTTCCTGAATTTCAGGTCTAATAAAAATGGTTGTCACTGTGGGCAGTCTGGCTGCATATCCCTAAGTATCACTACTGACGGATTACAAGGGCATTCATAATAACGTTCCTCCTCAGCTCACTGATGGCAGTCGGACAGAATAGGACATGTCATGACACTCTGGTCGGGGTCTTGGCTCTGTGCGTGTGTACGTGTGCAGGCATGCTTGTGTGTGTGTGTAAGAGTGTGTAGTACTGGCCCTTTGCCATATAAGGCTTATCCCCAGTCCATACACTCTACACCAAGGTTCTCCAACGCTGTTCCTGGCGAGCTACCGTCCTGCAGGTTTTCACTCCAACCCTAATCTAGCGCAGCTGATTCTACTAATTAGCTAGTTGATAAGCTGAATCAGGTTAGTTACAACTGGGATTGTAGTGAAAACCTACTAGGGGGTTCTCCTCCAGGAACGGGGTTGGAGATCCCTGGTCTACACCCTGCTATTATCTCACTAGCCCTGCATGTCTGTGTCAAATCAATGGCACTCTACTACCACCTAGTGAAACACAATGGAACAGCAGCCACCCGGGGCAAGACTGGGAGAGGAGGAAAGGAGCTGTTCACAAGTGGCATTTGCCCCTAATTAAAAGCAGAACTTGTTGGAGCACTTGTTCTGCAAAAGGACTGGAATCCACTATGACGCAGGCAAAGCCCGCAATCTGGTGGCAAGCCTCCTCCACTCTGCAGACGAAGTGAATAAGCAATTACAGTATGTCCCACAAATCACCACAGCACTTACAAACTGGATCAGCAGAACTTTTGAGATGGTGTACCAAATTAATTGTTTTTCCTGATCACATGACCCTCCCTGGAAAAATGAAAAACTCAGGGCCATTTGGATGAGTAATGCTGTAAAATTATGGTCACAATGGTTTTCTATACTTGTATGTCCATTTTAGACTGCAAATGTATATGCCTTTGCCTAGTCCATCTATATAATGTAATATATTTCACACAATAAGTACCAAAACAATTGGCAGCCCAAGTGGACATTGAGCAACAGTAAGAACGATAGTCTACAAGATTATAGCACACAAATACACAATCATATTATAGGGTATGGACAGGTGATGGACTGAGTCCCAGAGTCCAGACTGTCAAGAGTGATCAACAGTGGTCTTCCTTGAGGATAATTACTGCTGGTTGAACATCTGGTGAGCCCATGTGGAAAGCATTTGTCCCAAATGGCACCCTATTCCCTATATAGTCCACTAATGTTGACCAGAGCCCTGCTCATAAGAAGTGCACTCTGTAGGGAATAGGGTGGGATTTGGGATGAAGCCCATGATGTCAGTGGGGAGGATGAATGAAAGTTGTCATCGACCAGTCTGACTAGTAGCAGTGCGTTTAGACCAGCTTAATGGAGCAGACCAGCTCAGCAACTAATCACTTGTTCTTTCCTCATCAGCTGGTTGCCCTAGGGATGGTAAATGATTGTAAAATGTTTGATGGGTCAGGCCTAAAACCAAGCGGACCTGACATACTCACTCAATGAGGTACAGTTGTGTGTGTGTGTGTGTGTGTGTGTGTGTGTGTGTGTGTGTGTGTGTGTGTGTGTGTGTGTGTGTGTGTGTGTGTGTGTGTGTGTGTGTGTGTGTGTGTGTGTGTGTGTGTGTGTGTGTGTGTGTGTGTGTGTGTGTGTGTGTGTGTGTGCGTGCGTGCGTGCGTGCGTGTGTGTGTGTGTGTGCGTGTGCGTGCGTGTGTGCATGCGCACATATACAGTCCACGGATAGTTCTGCTCATCTCACCATTTCAATACAGCAGTGTGTAAGGTACTGTGTGTCAATAAACGGCTATAAAGCCTCTGTTCCAGTATCTATACACACAGTACATTGAAGCAGTGGGTAATGTGTCAATGCATTGGAGTGGAATGTGCTCTGTCTATTTACTGTAATGAAATAATATGTACTACTTAACAGTTGAAGTCGGAAGTTTACATACACCTTCACCAAATACATTTAAACTCAGTTTTTCATAAAAAATTCGTTGTTTAAGGTCAGTTAGGATCACCACTTTATTTTAAGAATGTGAAATGTCGTGAAATGTGAAATGAATAATAGTAGAGAGAATGATTTATTTCAGCTTTTATTTCTTTCCTCACATTCCCAGTGGGTCAGAAGTTTACATACACTCAATTAGTATTTGGTAACATTGCCTTTAAATTGTTTAACTTGGGTCAAATGTTTCGGGTAGCCTTCCAAAAGCTTCCCACAATAAGTTGGGTGAATTTTGGCCCATTCCACCTGACAGAGCTGGTGTAACTGAGTCAGGTTTGTAGGCCTCCTTGCTCGCACACGTGCTTTCAGTTCTGCCCACAAATCTTCTATAGGATTGAGGTCAGGGCTTTGTGATGGCCACTCCAATACCTTGACTTTGCAGTCCTTAAGCCATTTTGCCACAACTTTGGAAATATGTTTGGGGTCACTGTCCATTTGAAAGACCTATTTGACACAAAGCTTCAACTTCCTGACAGATGTCTTGAGATGTTGCTTCAATATATCCACATAACTTTCCTCCCTCATGACGCCATCTATTTTGTGAAGTGCACCAGGCCCTCCTGCAGCAAAGCACCCCCACAACATGATGCTGCCACCCCCGTGCTTCATGGTTGGGACGGTGTTCTTCCGCTTGCAAGCCTCCCCCTTTTTCCTCCAAACATAGCGATGGTCATTATGGCCAAACAGTTCTATTTTTGTTTCATCAGACCAGAGGACATTTCCCCCAAAATTACAATCTTTGTCCCCATGTGCAGTTGCAAACTGTGGTCTGGCTATTTTTGTTGTGCACTTGAGTGAGGACCCAAAAGCGATTTAACAAAAACAGAGTCCTTTAATGTAAAAACACAGGGAAGACATAGATCCTCTTCAGATGTAGAAAATGGCAAAATAGACAACCCTCAGAGAGGGCGACAAATGAAACAGAAAGTCCTTCTGATATTTACAAAAGAGTCCCCTTCTTAGCAGCAGAGGAGAATAGCTGGGTTGCGGCGACAGACTGCTGGTCTCTCTGGGTAGGCGCGGGTCGTAGCGGACAGAGGTACCTGATCACACGTAGCATCAGAAGAACAGGCAGATTCCAACAGGATGGGACAAGGGTGAAGCAAACAAGACGATAGTTTGGTTCTGGCATGAGAAACTCAAACGAGAATCTGACATAGAAAGAAGCAGGAACAGAGAGAGAAATAGAGACCTAATCAGAGGGAAAAGGGGAATAGGTGGGAAAAGGGTGAACGAGGTAGTTAGAGGAGATGAGGAACAGCTGGAGGAGGAGAGAAAGAGAAGGTAGCCTAATACGACCAGCAGAGGGAGACAGAGTGAAGAGAAAGAACAGGAACAAGACATAATATGACAAGACATGACAGTACCCCCCCACTCACCGAGCGCCTCCTGGCGCACTCGAGGAGGAAACCTGGCGGCAACGGAGGAAATCATCGATCAGCGAACGGTCCAGCATGTCCCGAGAGGGAACCCAACTCCTTTCCTCAGGACCGTACCCCTCCCAATCTACTAGGTACTGATGACCACGGCCCTGAGGACGCATGTCCAAAATCTTACGGACCCTGTAGATAGGTGCGCCCTCGACAAGGATGGGGGGGGGGGAGACGAGCGGGGGCGCGAAGAACGGGCTTAACACAGGAGACATGGAAGACCGGGTGGACGCGACGAAGATATCGCGGGAGAAGAAGTCGCACTGCGACAGGATTAATGATCTGAGAAATACGGAACGGACCAATGAACCGCGGGGTCAACTTGCGAGAAGCTGTCTTAAGGGGAAGGTTTTGAGTGGAGAGCCATACTCTCTGACCGCGACAATATCTAGGACTCTTAGTTCTACGCTTATTAGCGGCTCTCACAGTCTGCGCCCTATAACGGCAAAGTGCAGACCTGACCCTCTTCCAAGTGCGCTCACAACGTTGGACAAAAGCCTGAGCGGAGGGGACGCAGGACTCGGCGAGCTGAGACGAGAACAGCGGAGGCTGGTACCCGAGGCTACTCTGAAAAGGAGATAGACCAGTCGCAGACGAAGGAAGCGAGTTGTGGGCGTATTCTGCCCAGGGGAGCTGTTCTGACCAAGACGCAGGGTTACGAAAAGAAAGACTGCGTAAGATGCGACCAATAGTCTGATTGGCCCGTTCTGCTTGACCGTTAGACTGAGGGTGAAAGCCGGAAGAGAGACTGACGGAAGCTCCAATCAATCGGCAAAACTCCCTCCAAAATTGAGACGTGAATTGCGGACCCCTGTCCGAAACGACATCTGACGGAAGGCCATGAATTCTGAAAACATTCTCGATGATGATTTGTGCCGTTTCTTTAGCAGAAGGGAGCTTAGCGAGGGGAATAAAATGAGCCGCCTTAGAGAACCTATCGACAACCGTAAGAATAACAGTCTTCCCCGCTGACGAAGGCAGTCCGGTGATAAAATCTAAGGCGATGTGAGACCACGGTCGAGAGGGAATGGGAAGCGGTCTGAGACGGCCGGCAGGAGGGGAGTTACCGGACTTAGTCTGCGCGCAGACCGAACAAGCAGCCACGAAACGACGCGTGTCACGCTCCCGAGTGGGCCACCAAAAACGCTGGCGAATGGAAGCAAGCGTACCCCGAACGCCGGGGTGGCCGGCTAACTTGGCAGAGTGAGCCCACTGAAGAACGGCCAGACGAGTAGGAACGGGAACGAAAAGAAGGTTCCTAGGACAAGCGCGCGGCGACGGAGTGTGAGTGAGTGCTTGCTTTACCTGCCTCTCAATTCCCCAGACAGTCAACCCGATAACACGCCCCTCAGGGAGAATCCCCTCGGGGTCGGTGGAGACTACTGAAGAACTGAAGAGACGAGATAAAGCATCAGGCTTGGTGTTCTTAGAGCCCGGACGATAAGAAATTACGAACTCGAAACGAGCGAAAAACAGCGCCCAACGAGCCTGACGCGCATTAAATCGTTTGGCAGAACGGATGTACTCAAGGTTCCTATGGTCAGTCCAAACGACAAAAGGAACGGTCGCCCCCTCCAACCACTGTCGCCATTCGCCTAGGGCTAAGCGGATGGCGAGCAGTTCGCGGTTTCCCACATCATAGTTACGTTCCGACGGCGACAGGCGATGAGAAAAATACGCGCAAGGGTGGACCTTGTCGTCAGAGAGGGAGCGCTGAGAAAGAATGGCTCGCACGCCCACCTCTGACGCGTCAACCTCGACAACGAACTGTCTAGAGACGTCAGGTGTAACAAGGATAGGTGCGGATGTAAAGCGATTCTTGAGAAGATCAAAAGCTCCCTGGGCGGAATCGGACCACTTAAAGCACGTCTTGACAGAAGTAAGGGCTGTGAGGGGAGCTGCCACCTGACCGAAGTTACGGATGAAACGACGATAGAAATTCGCGAAGCCGAGAAAGCGCTGCAGCTCGACGCGTGACTTAGGAACGGGCCAATCAATGACAGCTTGGACCTTAGCGGGATCCATCTTAATGCCTTCAGCGGAAATAACAGAACCGAGAAATGTGACGGAGGAGGCATGAAAAGTGCACTTCTCAGCCTTCACATAAAGACAATTCTCTAAAAGGCGCTGGAGGACACGTCGAACGTGCTGAACATGAATCTGGAGTGACGGTGAAAAAAATCTGGATATCGTCAAGGTAGACGAAAACAAAGATGTTCAGCATGTCTCTCAGGACGTCATTTACTAATGCCTGAAAGACAGCTGGAGCGTTTGCGAGGCCGAAAGGAAGAACCCGGTATTCAAAGTGCCCTAACGGAGTGTTAAACGCCGTTTTCCACTCGTCCCCCTCCCTGACGCGCACGAGATGGTAAGCGTTACGAAGGTCCAATTTATTGAAAAACCTGGCTCCCTGCAGGATCTCGAAGGCTGAAGACATAAGAGGAAGCGGATAACGATTCTTAACTGTTATGTCATTCAGCCCTCGATAATCTATGCAGGGGCGCAGGGACCCGTCCTTCTTCTTAACAAAAAAAAAACCCCGCTCCGGCGGGAGAGGAGGAGGGGACTATGGTACCGGCGTCGAGAGCTACAGACAAATAATCTTCGAAAGCCTTACGTTCGGGAGCCGACAGAGAGTATAGTCTACCCCGGGGGGGGGGGTGGTTCCTGGAAGGAGATCAATACTACAATCATACGACCGGTGCGGAGGAAGAGAGATGGCCCTGGACCGACTGAACACCGTGCGCAGATCGTGATATTCCTCCGGCACCCTCGTCAAATCACCAGGCTCCTCTTGTGAAGAAGAGACAGAGGAAACAGGAGGGATAGCAGACATTAAACATTTCACATGACAAGAGACGTTCCAGGAGAGGATAGAATTACTAGACCAATTAATAGAAGGATTATGACAAACTAGCCAGGGATGACCCAAAACAACAGGTGTAAAAGGTGAACGAAAAATTAAAAAAGAAATGGTTTCGCTATGATTACCAGAGACAGTGAGGGTTAAAGGTAGCGTTTCACGCTGAATCCCGGGGAGAGGACTCCCATCCAGAGCGAACAAGGCCGTGGGCTCCTTTAACTGTCTGAGAGGAATGTCATGTTCCCGAGCCCAGGTCTCGTCCATAAAGCAGCCCTCCGCCCCAGAGTCTATCAAGGCGCTGCAGGAAGCTGACGAACCGGTCCAGCGTAGATGGGCCGACAAGGTAGTGCAGGATCTTGAAGGAGAGACCAGAGTAGTAGCGCTCACCAGTAGCCCTCCTCTTACTGATGAGCTCTGGCTTTTACTGGACATGAAGTGACAAAATGACCAGCGGAACCTCAATAGAGACAGAGGCGGTTGGTGATTCTCCGTTCTCTCTCCTTAGTCGAGATGCGGATACCCCCCAGCTGCATAGGCTCAGCACCCGAGCCGGCGGAGGAAGATGGTAGTGATGCGGAGAGGGGGGCAACGGAGAACGCGAGCTCCTTTCCCCGAGCTCGGTGACGAAGATCAACCCTTCGCTCTATGCGAATAGCGAGTTCAATCAAGGAATCCACGCTGGAGGGAACCTCCCGGGAGAGAATCTCATCCTTTACCTCAGCGCGGAGACCCTCCAGAAAACGAGCGAGCAAAGCTGGCTCGTTCCAGTCACTGGAGGCAGCAAGAGTGCGAAACTCAATAGAGTAATCTGTTATGGATCGATTACCTTGACATAGGGAAGCCAGAACCCTGGAAGCTTCCTCCCCAAAAACAGAACGATCAAAAACCCGTATCATCTCCTCCTTAAAGTCCTGATACTGGTTAGTACACTCAGCCCTCACCTCCCAGATAGCCGTGCCCCACTCACGAGCCCGTCCAGTAAGGAGAGATATGACGTAGGCGATACGAGCTGTGCTCCTGGAGTAAGTGTTGGGCTGGAGAGAAAACACAATATCACACTGGGTGAGGAACGAGCGGCATTCAGTGGCCTCCCCAGAGTAACACGGCGGGTTATTGATTCTGGGCTCCGGAGATTCGGAAGCCCTGGAAGTGGCCGGTGGATCGAGGCGGAGATGGTGAACCTGTCTTGTGAGGTCGGAGACTTGGGCGGTCAGGGTCTCAACGGCATGTCGAGCAACAGACAATTCCTGCTCGTGTCTGCCTAGCATCGCTCCCTGGATCTCGACGGCTGAGTGGAAAGGATCCGAAATCGCTGGGTCCATTCTTGGTCAGATTCTTCTGTTGTGCACTTGAGTGAGGACCCAAAAGCGATTTAACAAAAACAGAGTCCTTTAATGTAAAAACACAGGGAAGACATAGATCCTCTTCAGATGTAGAAAATGGCAAAATAGACAACCCTCAGAGAGGGCGACAAATGAAACAGAAAGTCCTTCTGATATTTACAAAAGAGTCCCCTTCTTAGCAGCAGAGGAGAATAGCTGGGTTGCGGCGACAGACTGCTGGTCTCTCTGGGTAGGCGCGGGTCGTAGCGGACAGAGGTACCTGATCACACGTAGCATCAGAAGAACAGGCAGATTCCAACAGGATGGGACAAGGGTGAAGCAAACAAGACGATAGTTTGGTTCTGGCATGAGAAACTCAAACGAGTATCTGACAAAGAAAGAAGCAGGAACAGAGAGAGAAATAGAGACCTAATCAGAGGGAAAAAGGGAACAGGTGGGAAAAGGGTGAACGAGGTAGTTAGAGGAGATGAGGAACAGCTGGAGGAGGAGAGAAAGAGAAGGTAGCCTAATACGACCAGCAGAGGGAGACAGAGTGAAGAGAAAGAACAGGAACAAGACATAATATGACAAGACATGACAATTTTATGGCGGTTTTGGAGCAGTGGCTTCTTCCTTGCTGAGCGGCCTTTCAGGTTATGTCGATATATGACTCGTTTTACTGTGGATATAGATACTTTTGTACCTGTTTCCTCCAACCTCTTCACAAGGTCCTTTGCTGTTGTTCTGGGATTGATTTGCACTTTTCGCACCAAGGTACGTTCATCTCTAGGAGACAGAACTCATCTCCTTCCTGAGCAGTATGAAGGCTGCGTGGTCCCATGGTGTTTATACTTGCGTACTATTGTTTTTACAGATGAACGTGGTACCTTCAGGCGTTTGTAAATTGCTCCCAAGGATGAACCAGACTTCTTGAGGTCTACAATTGTTTTTCTGAGGTGTGGGCTGATTTCTTTCGATTTTCCCATGCTGTCAAGCAAAGAGACACTGAGTTTGAAGGTAGGCCTTGAAATACATCCACAAGTGCACCTCCAATTGACTCAAACGATGTCAATTAGCCTAACAGAAGTTTCTAAAGCCATGACATAATTTTCTGTAATTTTCCAAGCTGTTTAAAGGCACAGTTAACTTAGTGTATGTAAACTTCTGACCCACTGGAATTGTGATACAGTGAATTATAAGCGAAATAATCCGTCTGTAATCAATTGTTGGAAAAATGACTTGTGTCATGTCACGCCTTGGTCATAGTATTTTGTGTTTTCGTTATATATTTGGTCAGGCCAGGGTGTGACATGGGTTTATTTTGTTGTGTTTCACTGGGGTGTAGCATAGGCTTGGCTGCCTGAGGCGGTTCTCAATCAGAGTCAGGTGATTCTCGTTGTCTCTGATTGGGAACCATATTTAGGTAGCCGGGGTTTCACTGTGTATTTTGTGGGTGATTGTTCCTGTCTCAGTGTAGTGTTCACCAGATAGGCTGTAATTAGGTTTTCACGTTTCGTTTGTTGTTTTTGTATTTATTTATTTATTTCATGTATCGCTATTTTTTCATTAAAGAACATGAGTAACCACCACGCTGCATTTTGGTCCGACTCTCCTTCAACAGACGAACGCCGTTACATGTCATGCACAAAGTAGATGTCCTAACCGACTTGCTAAAACTATAGTTTGTTAACAAGACATTTGTGGAGTGGTTGAAAAACTCGTTTTAATGACTCCAACCTATGTGTATGTAAACTTCCGACTTCAAAAATGGAGGAGGCTGGTGGCAGCGGGAGGAGGTAGGGAACTGGTCGGTCTGCCCAATATAATGGATCAAACCTGGAGGAGGCTGGTGGCAGCGGGAGGAGGTAGGGAACTGGTCGGTCTGCCCAATATAATGGATCAAAACTGGAGGAGGCTGGTGGCAGCGGGAGGAGGTAGGGAACTGGTCGGTCTGCCCAATATAATGGATCAAAACTGGAGGAGGCTGGTGGCAGCGGGAGGAGGTAGGGAACTGGTCGGTCTGCCCAATATAATGGATCAAAACTGGTGGGGGAATAAAAATAGCATAAATAGGAAAGTATACCAGTTTCATTTGAGGACCAGGATGTTGACAACTGTGCCATACTGATTTTTTTTTGATGTACCGATTCCATATGAGTTGGTATATAAAACAACGCAAAATTCAAGACTTCATGCTTTTCAGCTAAAATTATTATATAGAATTCTTGCCACCAACAAAATGTTGAATATTTGGGGCATAAAATCATCGAAGCTCTGCGGATTTTGTTGTGAGGATACAGAATCAATAGACCATTTATTTTGGTATTGCCATCAGGTAGCCTGTTTCTGGTCTCAGGTTCAAGAATGGCTGAAAATGCATAGCATTGATCTAAAATTGACACTAGAAATAGTGCTGTTAGGAGATCTGGAGAGACCGGTCAGTCAATTACTAATATACTAATACTCTTAGTAAAAGTATTTATCTTCAACACGCAATCTGTAGATTGAAATTGTACGTTAAACATCATAGCATAGTTGAAAGATATGTGTTGTGTAGAAACACGAAGTGGGTGGCCAGCAGAGATAGATGGATGGGCTGAGGGAAGCTGATGGGTGGTATGTGGAATTGGAGACAAGTGGGAGTGGAGTTGCTGTGTGTGAGAGAGATTGATGGTCAAAAGATAAAGGGGGAAAAAAGTCCAAATAAAACATAATGAAAGTACATTTGAATGACACTAAGTGGCAGTGTTTTTACAACTAATGCCGGTTTGCCTGAGGCTGATGCCGTGCAGGTGTTTGTACACATGCATATATACACACTCTCATTCAAATAAACACATACAAGAACACACACATGTAATAGTGCCAGACATGCACACAAACATATAAAGTAATTATTGCTGTTATGATTTCAGGTGTCCTTGATGTCCTTTGTTTGAAATATATTGTTATTATTATTATTTATGTTTTTGCATTGTTGTTTGCTGTTTTCTTCTGTCTTTTCCTTTTTTCTCTTTAGTTCATTCTCTTGGTTGTTGGTGCATTGGGGGGTTCTTGGGGGTGGGGAATGGAATTCATTGTTTTTTTTCTTTTTTCTTCCGGGCGGGGGGGACTGTGGCAGGGGTCTAGAATGTTTGAGGGATAGCTATTGGGGAACTGTGGGGGGATCTTGGAGGTTTGTGATAATTGTGATCATGTAAAAAGAAATTATGTCATATATTTTATATCACTATCATGCACACGCACCCTCACACATAAGGATGGCTATGTTGCAGAAAGACTGATACATGTTTGATAGTGTCTTGATGCTGTATTGTTTGTCCTTCATGTTCTAATACTTTAATGTTACCCCTTCCTTGTGTTTTTTGTAATAAATTATAATATATAAAAAAATATATATATATTTTTAAACTTTTGACTTCAACTGTATGTCTACTCACGTCAGTGCAGTGGTGTCACCCTTGCTGTATCAGTGCAGTGGTGTCACCCTTGCTGTATCAGTGCAGTGGTGTCACCCTTGCTGTATCAGTGCAGTGGTGTCACCCTTGCTCTATCAGTGCAGTGGTGTCACCCTTGCTGTATCAGTGCAGTGGTGTCACCCTTGCTGTATCAGTGCAGTGGTGTCACTCTTGCTGTATCAGTGCAGTGGTGTCACCCTTGCTGTATCAGTGCAGTGGTGTCACCCTTGCTGTATCAGTGCAGTGGTGTCACCCTTGCTGTATCAGTGCAGTGGTGTCACCCTTGCTGTATCAGTGCAGTGGTGTCACCCTTGCTGTATCAGTGCAGTGGTGTCACCCTTGCTGTATCAGTGCAGTGGTGTCACCCTTGCTGTATCATACTCTGTTACAGTTGTTAACTGAAGTACAGTTTGGTCGGAATTTCAGTAATCTTACTCTTTTGGTTGAAGTAGCGGAGGGATAGATGAAGAGGAAACACTGTAGGAAGGTTGGACACAGGGATCAAACCCCGGCCTCTGGGGGTCAACATGTGTTACCAGTAAGAGTGTGAATGTTTGAACATTAAAACATTTGAACTAAATTGGGATCATTTAAGTTAAGAGAATTCAGGACATACAAAAAAATTCAAAATAATCTCTAACCAATTAAATAAAATTTTCACAAAACCTTTTACTTTCTGTGTTATAGCCAATAGGCTATAAAGGCCTTGGAAAGTTGTGTAATTCAAATAAAACCAGAGAGGAAGAGGCGGGCTTTAGGCTGCTTGGTGAATTGGTGCAAGACAAGAACTGCGAGATGCAGATTACCAACACATATGAGCACGTTTCTGACTGTCCCTCTCCTCTCCCTCCCGCTGGCCTGCTCTGTCTCTTTGCTAATAATGCAAGTGTGTGTTCAGTCTTCGGTCTGTTGCACGTAGAATGTCCTAGTCTATTCATGGCACCGATGTCGGCGGGATAGAGAGGATCTTTGGGCCAGTCTAGCGAACACGGGGTAGCTTACTCTTCATTTTTGCCTCATAATATGAAATTACACTACATTACCGGTAGTCTTTATTGCCCTCCAAACAATCCATAATAATCGGAATTTCAATAACCATTTCTCTACGGCTGGCCATGCTTTCCTCCTGGCTACCTCACCGTACCTTCTCCGCTGTGCAATCCGGTTTCTGAGCTGGTCATGGGTGCACCTCAGCCACGCTCAAGGTACTAAACAATATCATAACCGCCATCGATAAAAGATAGTACTGTGCAGCCGTCTTCATTGACCTAGCCAAGGCTTTCGACTCTGTCAATCACCGTATTCTTATCGGCAGACTCAATAGCCTTGGTTTCTCAAATGACTGGCTCACCTGGTTCACCAACTACTTCGCAGACAGAGTTCAGTGTGTCAAATCGGAGGGCCTGTTGTCCGGACCTCTGGCAGTCTCTATGGGGGTACCACAGGGTTCAATTACCCGCCCAACTAGCATTACTTACCTGGATGGTTCTGACCTAGAATATGTGGACAACTACAAACACCTAGGTGTCTGGCTAGACTGTAAACTCTCCTTCCAGACACATATTAAACATCTCCAATCCAAAATCAAATCTTAAATCGGCTTTCTATTTCGCGACAAAGCCTCCTTCACTCACGCCATCAAACTTACCCTATTAAAACTGACTATCCTACCAATCCTCGACTTTGGCGATGTCATCTACAAAATAGCTTCTGATACTCTACTCAGCAAACTGGATCCAGTCTATCACAGTGACTCTAGTCGGCTGGCCCTCACTACATATTCGTCGCCAGAATATGTAGTGGTCATCTATAAGTCATCATCTATAAGTCTATGCTGGGTAAAGCTCCGCCTTATCTCAGCTCACTGGCCACGATAACAACACCCACCCGTAGCACGCGCTCCAACAGGTATATCTCACTGTCCATCCCCAAAGCCAACACCTACCTTTGGCCGCCTATCCTTCCAGTTCTCTGCTGCCAGTGACTGGAAAGAGTTGCAAAAATCTCTGAAGCTGGAGACTCATATTTCCCTCGCTAACTTTAAACATCAGCTATCTGAGCAGCTAACCAATTGCAACTATGTGGCACACTATGTACATAGTCCATCTGTAAATAGCCACCCAATCTACCTACCTCATCCCCATATTGATTTATTTACTTTTCTGCTCTTTTGCACACCAGTATCTCTACTTGCACATCATCATCTGCTCATTTATCACTCCAGTGTTAATCTGCTAAATTGTAATTACTTCGCTACTATGGCCTATTTATTACCTACCTCCTCATGCCATTTGCACACACTGTATATAGACTTTATTTTTTTCTATTGTGTTATTGACTGTACGCTTGTTTATTCCATGTGTAACTCTGTGTCGCACTGCTTTGCTTTATCTTGGCCAAGTCGCAGTTGTAAATGAGAACTTGTTCTCAACTAGCTTACCTGGTTAAATAAAGGTTAAATTTAAAAAATAAAAAATGGATTACCCTTTTCAGATATTTTGGAATGTGGCCCCTTGAAAGCGACTCGGCTACGGCATATCTGTTTGCCTGTCTGTTAGGGTAGGCTACACTACGGAACATTCTCTGGAGATATGAATGGGCATTTTACATGTCAGTAAAGGAATGAGGTTGCTGAAGCGGGACAAACAATCATCACTAGACGACCAGCACTGCCAATCAAATAATCTTGAGCTGCTGCTCGCAGATTGTCTCCCTACTGTCTGGGCAGAGACCAATCTCTCCTAAAAAAAGTACTTTAAAGTTAGTTAAATACCGTGATTTACCAAGACATTTAGTAGAAATAAAACTCAGCTAGCTACCATACCATAAAATATGTAATAAAAAGCAACACAACAGCACATCAATCAGCGACGTTTATTGTTGTCAGAGAAACAATGCAGAACATTTAATGCCAGAGCAGAATTCTATTGTGACAATTTTTTTGTCCAGGGCCATAACTTGGGTTTGAGTTTTAGTGAGGTCCGGAAGGGGGGGGTGTCTATAAGCAACTATTTACCAGTTATGCACTCATTCTCCGAGAGTCGTTTTTTGTTTGTTTGGGAGATATCTGTAGACACGGCAGGAGTCGCCAGATGGTTTTAAAATTGCCTTTTGTTTGGCATCTCGCAAACACACTGTCAGCAGCATCTCAAGTTGACTACTGAGCCGACTGTGAGCTGGGGTAATTCCTTTCTCACGCCCTTGGCCACTACCACGAGACCGCAAGAGAGGTGCATTTGCTGCTAAAAGGGCAAATTTGGGAGGCTAATTCAGGGGACACAGGTGAACATAATGAACAAACCACTGTTTACGATTCCACTCATTCGCAGAGGTAGACGCGATTAGAACTCAGTCAGATTGAGAATATAAGCATTCTGAGCTTTGATCAACGCTGGGAGAAATGTTTACCAGCAATTTATTTTATTTTTGTACAAAACATATATTTTGAATTATTATTTATTTTTTCAAATTATACAACATTACAGAGGTCCGGAACTCGGTGTGCTCCTATGTAGTTACTGCCATGACCGCCATGAGGCTGCTCTGTTGTGCCACAGTGCCAGTACCTGGGAGAATGGAGAGTATAGGGAAGTAGTGGGTTATAGTGAGCCTCAAAGACCAGCGACTACGCCTGGTGACTACTTGTGGTGTTTGGTGGTTATTGACAGCTATATTTACCAACTTCAGGTTTCATTTCGTTCCAGTTAAATAGCAGAAAACAAATAATTCACTCGACATTCATTCCGGCTTTAGACTATGGTGATATGATCTATACGAATGCAGCTGCCACAGTATTGAAGCCTTTGCAATATGCTTAAATACGGGTGATAGGTTAAGTACACATCACCACATTCTATATCAGAAAGTAGGCTGGCCATCTCTAAAGTCTCATAGATCAAGGCGCTGCTCTCGTTTTGGTACTAAAGCCCTCTTGTGCAAACTTCTGCCATACCTTACTTCATTGTTAAATTACTCCAGACCTGATCACAGGGATGGCCAACTCAGGATAACCCTTCAGTCTCCACTGAGTTAAGTAGGTCTGTATATAGATTTTTTTTGCACCTTACTTGTTGAATGATCTCCAGAGCTCTCAAAGGTTGGATGTCTCCGTGCCACTAGGACAGTTCAAACAGCTGATTGATAACTTTTACTGAGGAATGTGTTTATTTTCATGATGTGTTTTGTAAGTTACTTTTCTTAAATTGCTTGTGTCATATTGTATGTTTTTCTTGTGTTGGAATTGTGAATATGATTGTGTGCAGGGCTCCCTTGCAAGAGGCCATGGTCTCAATGGGATTCCCTGATTAAATACATTTGAATAAAATAGTGACATAATATGAGCCAGTGTAAGGACAAATTGCTACATACGGGGAGCACTTCACATTTTAAATAAATGATCCATTAATGTCATTGAACAACGTGAACAATGCACATGAGTTGAAGTTATGCACATGATCCCTACCATACAGAAACGATAACATATCTTTCAGAAAGAATAACATATCCCAACTCATCAAACTTTATCCAACACCAAAACTCTTTGATGCTGTCCTCACCTGTCTACAATGACAGGTGCTTGTTTGGCCTCCTGGCCTACCTGTCCAGCTGTCAGGTAATTCCAAAGGGTGTAGAAAGCCCTGCGGATGAGGGGAGGGAGAGGGGGGGCTCAGCATCGAAGCGGCCCTCCATGGGGACAGAGTCTGGGGAGGGGACTCCAGGGCCTCCTTCAGAGGTTTTACCAGAGGAGGAGTGAGAAGAGAGAAAACTGAAGCATTGTAACTGACTGAAAGACCACTCAGAATTGTAACTGACTGAAAGACCACTCAGAATTGTATGTCCTGATTACTGTGACAACATTCAGAATTGTATGTCCTGATTACTGTGACAGCATTCAGATTTGTATGTCCTGATTACTGTGACAGCATTCAGTATTGTATGTCCTGAGTATTGTGACAGCATTCAGTATTGTATGTCCTGATTACTGTGACAGCATTCAGTGTTGTATGTCCTGATTACTGTGACAGCATTCAGTATTGTATGTCCTGATTACTGTGACAGCATTCAGTGTTGTATGTCCTGATTACTGTGACAGCATTCAGTATTGTATGTCCTGAGTATTGTGACAGCATTCAGTATTGTATGTCCTGATTACTGTGACAGCATTCAGTATTGTATGTCCTGATTACTGTGACAGCATTCAATGTTGTATGTCCTGATTACTGAGACAGCATTCAGTATTGTATGTCCTGAGTATTGTGACAGCATTCAGTATTGTATGTCCTGAGTATTCAGACAGCATTCAGCATTGTATGTCTTGAGTATTGTGACAGCATTCAGTATTGTATGTCCTGAGTATTGTGACAGCATTCAGTATTGTATGTCCTGAGTATTGTGACAGCATTCAATATTGTATGTCCCGATTACTGTGAAAGCATTCAGTATTGCATGTCCTGAGTATTGTGACAGAATTCAGTATTGTATGTCCTGATTACTGTGACAGCATTCAGTATTGTATGTCCTGAGTATTGTGACAGCATTCAGTATTGTATGTCCTGAGTATTGTGACAGCATTCAGTATTGTATGTCCTGATTACTGTGACAGCATTCAGTATTGTATGTCCTGAGTATTGTGACAGCATTCAGTATTGTATGTCCTGATTACTGTGACAGCATTCAGTATTGTATGTCCTGATTACTGTGACAGCATTCAGTATTGTATGTCCTGAGTATTGTGACAGCATTCAGTATTGTATGTCCTGATTACTGTGACAGCATTCAGTATTGTATGTCCTGATTACTGTGACAGCATTCAGTATTGTATGTCCTGAGTATTGTGACAGCATTCAGTATTGTATGTCCTGATTACTGTGACAGCATTCAGTATTGTATGTCCTGAGTATTGTGACAGCATTCAGTATTGTATGTCCTGATTACTGTGACAGCATTTTTTAAATGTTTTTATATTTATTTTACCTTTATTTAACCAGGCAAGTCAGTTAAGAACAAATTCTTATTTTCAATGATGGCCTGGGAACAGTGGGTTAACTGCCTGTTCAGGGGCAGAACAACAGATTTCTACCTTGTCAGCTTGGGGATTTGAACTCGCAACCTTCCGGTTACTAGTCCAACGCTCTAACTACTAGGCTATCCTGCCGCCCCATTCAGTATTGTATGTCCTGATTACTGTGACAGCATTCTGTATTGGATGTCCTGATTACTGTGACAACATTCTGATTAATAGGACGAGGAGTGTTCCCTGATCAGCATGTGAGCTGACCTGGGAAAACTCCTGGCCCTACTGATAACCCTATAGTAAATAGAATTGCTAGGACAATAGTGAAGTAGTGATTATGTTCATCTGTAGCATCTAATCCCTCTACGACAGTAAAAGGAAAGATCCAGCACTGCCTTGGACTTTGGGAGGATGTCACCACACTGCAGATGAGAAGCAAAGGAGATAGAGATACAGAGATTCAGTTTCAGTAAGCCCAGTTTGAAATCATGTTATTCCTCTGTCCACCACTGGAGTGTGACATTGCTGGGCTTTTGTTCATGTTATTCCTCTGTCACGAAGTATATAGGCCTATACTATATATATATATATTGTTTACTATATAATGACAACTACTCAAATACATGGCACCATACGCCAACTGATTTGAAACATGAACGTTTCACTGTTCAAACCTGTTGTAGAACTTTGTAGGCATCCTCAAAACTGTGGAACATATCAGAGTTGAAGGATGACACTCCGGCTTTTCAGCAGGTTAGCCTGTCCTCTCCCAGCACAAATAGAAGCATACATATGCTGCTTTCAAGACAAGTGGGAACTCTGAAATAACCAAGGTCTAATTATGAAGTTGGTGATCTTTAGGTCGGAATGTTGGAGCTCTAGAAAGATGTCATAGTTTCCGACTTGGAATTTAAAGTTAAATGACCGTTAAAAAATGTTTTTCCCAGTCGGAGCTCATATTTTTGTTGTTGAGTTCCCAGTTGTCTTGAACACACTAAAGTCGGAAGTCCGAGATTTCTGAGTTCTAAGTTGTTTTGAACACGGCAATAGACTGGGTCAATATGAAACAGCTTGCCCAATAATCCTTCAGTCACTGAGGACTTAGATGCGTAGGGTACCGGGGGGTAACTAGCCCCATGGGGTAACTGCCCTCCCCCCGGTAATACACATGAAGACCATAAGATGTCACCAAATGATTTCCCCAACACTTTCCTTGGCTGCCACTACTCTTGCTCAACAAAATGTCCTCTTTGTCATCACAACTTTTGGAGATATAAAAATTAAATAAAGTTGTTGATATATTCCAATGAAGTTAGATCTATAATTCGGGGCAACCCCCCCCCCCCCCCCCTTATGGTTATGAATGTGTTTCTACCTGTCATATAGACAATGACTAGCCCAATTAGCACTAGTTTGTGCTAACTTGCTAGCTGACAACTTCACTAGCAGTAAATGCTAGCCAGTTAGCATAAGCTGCTAGGAGTGCTAGCTAGCAACCTTACTACCAGATCGATCGTCTGAGATAAAATATGTAAAAAAGATAACATAACTTAGAAATGTTTCTACTAGTGACTGATATCTTTACAGCTGAAGTTACACTGCTGTGAAACCTTATGCCATAATTTTCAGGTAACTGGCACCACTGGGGGACAGTTATCCCATGGGGGGTGGCAGTTACCCCAGTTCTAAAAAATAAAATAAAAACGTCCCTTTTCAAAAAGACAGCATTTCATGAAAGAACTAAAAAAAAGTGTAAACTGTAGCCATTTCTTGCCTTTATAGTTTAAGCCAAAGCAATACCTTCATCCACGTACAATTTCTTCCAAACCTTGCTTTTTTTTGTGTCAGAAATTAAGACAGAAAATATTTAGGAAATTATCATTTGATAACAGTATCTTTTACCTCAGGCTGAAATGCTGACATTTCAAAACCTTACATTTGGTAACCTTTATGATAGTTTATTTTTGCTCTCCTTTGCTCTTTGAATTGTGTTATCGCTGTGGACATGGAGTGAGTAGCATCTCTCATCAGAAGCGAGGACATTTCTGAACATTTGTGGCACCTCGTTGCAATGCTCGGCTTGTAGTGCGAAATAGATTGGGTCCGATTTCGTATCGAATTAAACTTCTAACGCATAGAAATACCAACCACTAACCAAACCCGGACATTATGCGTCTTGCGATATTTAATCAAAGGCCGAGCAAAGTGCATTTCAGGTGAATCGCAACTCACGCGCACGGCTAATGATTTTGGAAACTGAGGGGGAAATGAAACTTGAAGTGCTGGACAAGCAATCCGAAACTTTAGCCGATTTGAAACTTGATGCAATGTTGTTACGTTCTCATAATGTCGGAAACTAGGAAACTCGTAAATGTCCGATTTGCTATCTAGTTGTAGTAATACACATGCTACGTTCAACGAATTAGCAAGTCGAACATTTCAGAGTTGACTAGTTCCGACTAGCATTTGAACGCGGCATTAAAATTAATGATTTGTATTGAGCTTCCTATTTTTTGATTCGGATACTTCCCAAATGTAAAACTTGGGATCCGAGTCTTCCGTCTATGTTACAAGGTCGGCCATTACCGGGTTTCCGACAGGACAGGAACGCGGCATAAATGCGCCTGTAGCTGTCACGTTCTGTTCGATGCCGTCACATACATTAAGCTAACACAGAGGATCACCTTATTTGCATGGAACTTTAGGACATGACAGCCTTTTTTAGGCATGTAGGACTGCATATGAATAAGGTTAGGATTTTATATTCAACCTTGTAACTTTCGTTTTCCTTATTTGCAAATAGAAACTGTTTGACCAAACGTCATGAGACGCGTCACTTAGGCCATTGCGGTAAAAAGGGATTCAAGCTAATCCTACATCAGAACTTTCAACATGACAGATAGCTGGAGACTAGCAATGTCGTTTTCTACTCAAGTCGTGTTTGTGAAGATGTCCCTGCAGCTTTGCATAAGTAACATCCAGCACATCTTTGCAACTGTCCTGGCATGGATAGGTGTGCGCGGTCCGCAGGTGCGGTTGACATCTACAGGAAAAGTCAATTTAGTCAAGGTGTTGCAAAAGAATATATCTCAAACAGCGACAACTCCAAGCAGTGTCAATTATCATTTTACTCGACAGTGCAATTATAAATGCGGTTTTTGTTTCCACACGGCAAAAACGTCTTTTGTCCTGCCCATTGAGGAAGCAAAGAGGGGTCTACAGCTTCTGAAGCAATCAGGTACATATGCCAAAATTAGCAAAATGCCTATATAAATTCACATGACATGTTATTACATTATTATTACATCCTATTTCTAACTAATACTTTTTTATTCAGTGTTTAGAATTCTGAATTTCATATTTTTTTTGCAGGACTGGAAAAGATGAACTTCTCTGGTGGAGAGCCTTTCTTACAGGACAGAGGGGATTTCCTGGGTAAATTAGTCCAGTACTGCAAACAAGACCTCCATCTCCCAAGTGTCAGTATTGTCAGCAATGGCAGCCTGATCAGAGAGAAGTGGTTCCAGAAATATGGTAAGAGGGTTTTCTTTTGAAATAAATAGTACCAACATTACGCTACTTACTGGTCGTCAATATATCGAACAGCCACCATAATAAACTCGGTGCGGCAGGGTAGCCTAGTGGTTAGAGCGTTGGACTAGTAACTTGTTACAAGTTCAAACCCCCGAGCCGACAAGGTACAAATCTGTCGTTCTGCCCCTGAACAGGCAGTTATAACCCACTGTTCTAGCAAAATAAGAATTTGTTCTTAACCGACTTGCCTAGTTAAATAAAAAAAACACAAGAGTTTTTAAACCCAGAGGCGCAACATCGCAAGACTTCCCGGAACCCCGAGGCCGGGAAGAAAACAATTCTAAAGGCACAACCTAGATTCGAGCCAATGTGTACTTAAGTAGTTTAACATGTTATTTACCTCGTGAAAGTGTCAAACTGACACGTTTTAATTTTATTCGAAAACAACATGCGCAGTTTGGTGTGTGACAACGTACATGCACAGTTTGGCGCGTGACAATCGTGTCACGATTGATGCACGATGACGTGTTTCTATTAAGAGCCTTGTTAGCCGACATTGCCATGACGTCACCTGCAAGTGTGATCAGGGAATTCTATCGGAGAAGCGGTTTTAGCCAATCTTCATACTTTACTGTCTTTGCTTGAATCGTCATTATTCTCATGCAAAGTCTGGTAAATAAGTTCATTTTATTTACACTAGATGTCAGCACCGGGTTAGTTTTGATATGAGGTCACAACTCAGAGAAACATTTCACTCTTTAAAATGTTTCCCAGTTGAGTTATAAAATGTTTGGACACATTTTCAAATGCATGATTTGATCATCACAGTGTTATTAAAACTACTTGTTGATTTTTATCTCAATAAATCTTAACTATCACATGTTCTAGGCTATGTCATAAATTGTATGTCTAGATGTTAATACATTTTGAATACATGGGTGTTTCTAAATACAATTCTTTGAGATTATGTCAGTTTTAATATCAGAACTCTTCTTGTCCTCACAGGCCAATACCTGGACATTCTGGCCATTTCCTGTGACAGCTTTGATGAGGACACGAACCAGACTATAGGCAGAGCCCAGGGCAGAAAGAGCCACCTTGACAACCTCTTCAAAGTCCGGGAGTGGTGCCGGGACTACAAAGTGGCATTCAAAATCAACTCTGTGATCAACACATTTAATGTGAATGAAGACATGAGAGAAAACATTTCTGAACTCAACCCTGTACGCTGGAAGGTAAGGGTGTTCCAATGCATTTACATTACTCACCAGTAATACTGTATCTGTGTTGTGAATAGCGGTTTCTTCTCCTACCATAGATAAGTAAGAAGTTAGTTGTATGGCCTTGACTTTGTGTGTGTGTGTGTGTGTGTGTGTGTGTGTGTGTGTGTGTGTGTGTGTGTGTGTGTGTGTGTGTGTGTGTCTATTGTGTCTAGGTGTTCCAGTGTCTACTGATCGATGGGGAGAATGCTGGGGAGAACAGTCTGAGGGAGGCAGAGAGGTTTGTCATCAGCGATCAGCTGTTTCAGGACTTCCTGGATAGACACAGCACCATCAGCTGCCTGGTACCTGAATCCAATCAGAAGGTATGGGACTGAACTAAAGACAACACACAAAAAAAATGGTCTGTTATTGATATTATGATGATTGAACAACTACTATTCCTTGTAGTTTCAGAATGCTATTAATGTGTAGAGTAGGCCTAGTGTAATCTACTAACTCAATTAATCACGTACAGAGCATTCGAAAAGTATTCAGACCCCTTCCCTTTTTCCACATTTTGTTAGGTTACGGCCTCATTCTAAAAATGGATTCAATAATTTTTCCCCCTCACCTACTACACACAACCCATAATGACAAAACGAAAACAGGTTTTTAGACAATAAATACCTTATTTACATAAGTATTCTGACCCTTTGCTATGAGACTCGAAATTGAGTTCAGGTGCATCCTGTTTCCATTGATCATCCTTGATGTTTCTACAACTTGATTGGAGTCCATCTGTGGTAAATTTAATTGATTGAACATGATTTGGAAAGTCACACACCTGTCTATATAATGTCCCACGATTGACAGTGCATGTCAGAGCAAAAACCAAGCCACGAGGTCAAAGGAACTGTCCTAGAGCTCAGAGACTGGATTGTGTTGAGGCACAGATATGGGGAAAGGTACCAAAAAATGTCTGCAGCATTGAAGGTCCCTAAGAATACAGTGCCTCCATCATTCTTGAATGGAAGAAGTTTGGAACCAACAAGACTCTTCTTAGAGCTGGCCACCCGGCCAAACTGAGAAATCGGGGTAGAAGGGCCTTGGTCAGAGACGTGACCAAGAACCCAATGGTCACTCTGACAGAGCTCCAGAGTTCCTCTGTAGAGATGGGAGAACTTTCCAGAAGGACAACCATCTCTGCAGCACTCAACCAATAAGGCCTTTATGGTAGAGTGGCCGGACGGAAACCACGCCTCAGTAAAAGGCACATGACAGCCTACTTGGAGTTAGCCAAAAGGCACCTAAAGACTCTCAGACCATGAGAAACAAGATTCTCTGCTCTGATTAAACCAAGATTCAACTCTTTGGCCGGAATGCCAAGTGTCACGTCTGGAGGAAACCTGGCACCATCCCAACGATGAAGCATGGTGGTGGCAGCATCATGCTGTGGGGATATTTTTAGCGTCAAGGACTGGGGGACTAGTCAGGATTGAGGGAAAGATGAACGGAGTAAAGTACAGAGGGATCCTTGATGAAAACCTTCTCCAGAGCGCTCAGGATCTCAGACTAGGGCAAAGGTTCACCTTCCAACAGGACAACGACCCAAAGCACACAGCCAGGACAATGCAGGAGTGGCTTCGGGACAGTCTCTGAATGTCCTTGAGTGGCCCAGCCAGAGCCATGACTTAAACCCAATCAAACACCTCTGGAGAGACCTGAAAACAGCTGCGACCCTCCCCATCCAATCTGACAGAGCTTGAGAGGATCTACTGAGAAGAATGGGAGAAACTCCCTAAATATAGGTGTGCCAAGCTTGTAGCGTAAGACACAAGAAGACTTAAGGAAATAATCACTGCCAAAGCTGCTTCAACAAAGTCCTGAGTAAAGGGTCTGAAAACATATATAAATGTTTCATTTCATTTTATAAATTCGTAAAATAATCTAAAAACCTGTTTTTGCATCATCATTACGGCATATTGTGTGTAGATTGATGAGGTTTGATTTCATCCATTTTAGAATAAGCCTGTAACGTAACAAAATGTGGAAAAAGTCAAGGGGTCTGAATACTTTCCGAATGCACTGTATATCAGACCTATCAGATGCAATATTGTCCACAAAAAAAAAACGATAGTCTGTGACAATATTGTACATAATACAGAATAGTTGTGACATTAACATGTTTCCTTGTTGTCTTATCTTGTCAGATGAGAGATTCCTACCTCATCCTGGATGAATATGTAAGTCCTTTTCATCAATCTGTTATTTTACGTGATACACCCACTACCTTCCAAGTCTTAGCAAGCCCTTTAAAGTAGACAGTCCTTATCCATCAGTCCTCATCCATCAGAACTATTGAACAGCCATCTAAATGCTCTCATCGATTGAGATGTAAAGACATGCACCTTCCCATGTTAAGTCCCAGAGTATTCTATGACTTCCCATGTTAAGTCCCAGAGTATTCTATGACTTCCCATATTAAGTCCCAGAGTAGTCTATGACTTCCCATATTAAGTCCCAGAGTAGTCTATGACTTCACATATTAAGTCCCAGAGTAATCTAGGACTTCCCATATTAAGTCCCAGAGTAATCTAGGACTTCCCATATTATGTCCCAGAGTATTCTATGACTTCCCATGTTAAGTCCCAGAGTATTCTATGACTTCCCATATTAAGTCCCAGAGTAGTCTATGACTTCCCATATTAAGTCCCAGAGTAGTCTATGACTTCACATATTAAGTCCCAGAGTAATCTAGGACTTCCCATATTATGTCCCAGAGTAGTCTATGACTTCCCATATTAAGTCCCAGAGTAATCTAGGACTTCCCATATTATGTCCCAGAGTAATCTAGGACTTCCCATATTATGTCCCAGAGTAATCTAGGACTTCCCATATTATGTCCCAGAGTAGTCTATGACTTCCCATATTATGTCCCAGAGTAATCTAGGACTTCCCATGTTAAGTCCCAGAGTATTCTATGACTTCCCATATTAAGTCCCAGAGTAGTCTATGACTTCCCATATTAAGTCCCAGAGTAGTCTATGACTTCCCATATTAAGTCCCAGAGTAATCTAGGACTTCCCATATTATGTCCCAGAGTAGTCTATGACTTCCCATATGAAGTCCCAGAGTAATCTATGACTTCCCATATTATGTCCCAGAGTAATCTAGGACTTCCCATATTATGTCCCAGAGTAGTCTATGACTTCCCATATTATGTCCCAGAGTAATCTAGGACTTCCCATATTATGTCCCAGAGTAGTCTATGACTTCCCATATTAAGTCCCAGAGTAATCTAGGACTTCCCATATTATGTCCCAGAGTAGTCTATGACTTCCCATATTAAGTCCCAGAGTAATCTAGGACGTCCCATATTATGTCCCAGAGTAGTCTATGACTTCCCATATTAAGTCCCAGAGTAATCTAGGACTTCCCATATTATGTCCCAGAGTAGTCTATGACTTCCCATATTAAGTTCCAGAGTAATCTAGGACTTCCCATATTATGTCCCAGAGTAATCTAGGACTTCCCATATTAAGTCCCAGAGTAGTCTATGACTTCCCACATTAAGTCCCAGAGTAGTCTAGGACTTCCCATATTAAGTCCCAGAGTAGTCTATGACTTCCCATATTAAGTCCCAGAGTAATCTAGGACTTCCCATATTATGTCCCAGAGTAGTCTAGGACTTCCCATATTAAGTCCCAGAGTAGTCTATGACTTCCCATATTAAGTCCCAGAGTAGTCTATGACTTCACATATTAAGTCCCAGAGTAATCTAGGACTTCCCATATTATGTCCCAGAGTAATCTAGGACTTCCCATATTATGTCCCAGAGTAGTCTATGACTTCCCATATTAAGTCCCAGAGTAGTCTATGACTTCCCATATTAAGTCCCAGAGTAGTCTATGACTTCCCATATTAAGTCCCAGAGTAATCTAGGACTTCCCATATTATGTCCCAGAGTAGTCTATGACTTCCCATATGAAGTCCCAGAGTAATCTATGACTTCCCATATTATGTCCCAGAGTAATCTAGGACTTCCCATATTATGTCCCAGAGTAGTCTATGACTTCCCATATTATGTCCCAGAGTAATCTAGGACTTCCCATATTATGTCCCAGAGTAGTCTATGACTTCCCATATTAAGTCCCAGAGTAATCTAGGACTTCCCATATTATGTCCCAGAGTAGTCTATGACTTCCCATATGAAGTCCCAGAGTAATCTAGGACGTCCCATATTATGTCCCAGAGTAGTCTATGACTTCCCATATTAAGTCCCAGAGTAATCTAGGACTTCCCATATTATGTCCCAGAGTAGTCTATGACTTCCCATATTAAGTTCCAGAGTAATCTAGGACTTCCCATATTATGTCCCAGAGTAATCTAGGACTTCCCATATTAAGTCCCAGAGTAGTCTATGACTTCCCACATTAAGTCCCAGAGTAGTCTAGGACTTCCCATATTAAGTCCCAGAGTAGTCTATGACTTCCCATATTAAGTCCCAGAGTAATCTAGGACTTCCCATATTATGTCCCAGAGTAGTCTAGGACTTCCCATATTAAGTCCCAGAGTAGTCTATGACTTCCCATATTAAGTCCCAGAGTAGTCTATGACTTCACATATTAAGTCCCAGAGTAATCTAGGACTTCCCATATTATGTCCCAGAGTAATCTAGGACTTCCCATATTATGTCCCAGAGTAGTCTATGACTTCCCATATTATGTCCCAGAGTAATCTAGGACTTCCCATGTTAAGTCCCAGAGTATTCTATGACTTCCCATATTAAGTCCCAGAGTAGTCTATGACTTCCCATATTAAGTCCCAGAGTAGTCTATGACTTCCCATATTAAGTCCCAGAGTAATCTAGGACTTCCCATATTATGTCCCAGAGTAGTCTATGACTTCCCATATTAAGTCCCAGAGTAATCTATGACTTCCCATATTATGTCCCAGAGTAATCTAGGACTTCCCATATTATGTCCCAGAGTAGTCTGACTTCCCATATTATGTCCCAGAGTAATCTAGGACTTCCCATATTATGTCCCAGAGTAGTCTATGACTTCCCATATTAAGTCCCAGAGTAATCTAGGACTTCCCATATTATGTCCCAGAGTAATCTAGGACTTCCCATATTATGTCCCAGAGTAATCTAGGACTTCCCATATTATGTCCCAGAGTAGTCTATGACTTCCCATATTATGTCCCAGAGTAATCTAGGACTTCCCATGTTAAGTCCCAGAGTATTCTATGACTTCCCATATTAAGTCCCAGAGTAGTCTATGACTTCCCATATTAAGTCCCAGAGTAGTCTATGACTTCCCATATTAAGTCCCAGAGTAATCTAGGACTTCCCATATTATGTCCCAGAGTAGTCTATGACTTCCCATATTAAGTCCCAGAGTAATCTAGGACTTCCCATATTATGTCCCAGAGTAATCTAGGACTTCCCATATTATGTCCCAGAGTAATCTAGGACTTCCCATATTATGTCCCAGAGTAGTCTATGACTTCCCATATTATGTCCCAGAGTAATCTAGGACTTCCCATGTTAAGTCCCAGAGTATTCTATGACTTCCCATATTAAGTCCCAGAGTAGTCTATGACTTCCCATATTAAGTCCCAGAGTAGTCTATGACTTCCCATATTAAGTCCCAGAGTAATCTAGGACTTCCCATATTATGTCCCAGAGTAGTCTATGACTTCCCATATTAAGTCCCAGAGTAATCTATGACTTCCCATATTATGTCCCAGAGTAATCTAGGACTTCCCATATCATGTCCCAGAGTAGTCTATGACTTCCCATATTATGTCCCAGAGTAATCTAGGACTTCCCATATTATGTCCCAGAGTAGTCTATGACTTCCCATATTAAGTCCCAGAGTAATCTAGGACTTCCCATATTATGTCCCAGAGTAATCTAGGACTTCCCATGTTAAGTCCCAGAGTATTCTATGACTTCCCATATTAAGTCCCAGAGTAGTCTATGACTTCCCATATTAAGTCCCAGAGTAATCTAGGACTTCCCATATTATGTCCCAGAGTAGTCTATGACTTCCCATATTAAGTCCCAGAGTAATCTAGGACTTCCCATATTATGTCCCAGAGTAATCTAGGACTTCCCATATTAAGTCCCAGAGTAGTCTATGACTTCCCACATTAAGTCCCAGAGTAGTCTAGGACTTCCCATATTAAGTCCCAGAGTAGTCTATGACTTCCCATATTAAGTCCCAGAGTAATCTAGGACTTCCCATATTATGTCCCAGAGTAGTCTAGGACTTCCCATATTAAGTCCCAGAGTAGTCTATGACTTCCCATATTAAGTCCCAGAGTAGTCTAGGACTTCCCATATTAAGTCCCAGAGTAGTCTATGACTTCCCATATTAAGTCCCAGAGTAATCTAGGACTTCCCATATTATGTCCCAGAGTAATCTAGGACTTCCCATATTAAGTCCCAGAGTAGTCTATGACTTCCCATATTAAGTCCCAGAGTAATCTAGGACTTCCCATATTATGTCCCAGAGTAGTCTAGGACTTCCCATATTATGTCCCAGAGTAATCTAGGACTTCCCATATTATGTCCCAGAGTAGTCTATGACTTCCCATATTAAGTCCCAGAGTAATCTAGGACTTCCCATATTATGTCCCAGAGTAGTCTAGGACTTCCCATATTATGTCCCAGAGTAATCTAGGACTTCCCATATTAAGTCCCAGATTAGTCTATGACTTCCCATATTAAGTCCCAGAGTAATCTAGGACTTCCCATATTATGTCCCAGAGTAGTCTATGACTTCAATCTTTAATCAGGGGATTTACAGGCTTTGAGATGGGTGAAAGGAGATGTGGATTTGCAGATATTTATGTTAGTATTAGACATGAGGTTTCATAGTAGTGAATTACTTTGACACCGTGTTAAGATTCTCTTTTCTGACCCGTTGGTAACACTTCATAATAACTTTCCTTAATAAGCCTTTATAAATGCTTATACATTCTTTATAAATGATTATACATTTTCTAAATGCTTATGAATTATATGTTTTGATGTGCTTTTTTTTAGATGCGTTTCCTGGATTGCAGAGAGGGGAGGAAGGATCCATCCAAGTCCATCCTTGATGTTGGCGTGGAGGAGGCCATTCAGTTCAGTGGCTTTGATGAGAAGATGTTCCTAAAGAGAGGAGGGAAATATGTGTGGAGCAAAGCTGACATGCGACTCGAGTGGTGATCCACACATTGTAATCAATTCCACTTTTTGTTTGTACTTGTGTGTGTTTTTATTTGTATAGACAGTTGTATTTAATGGATAACATAAATAGGAAAACAAATCAAATAATAACTGTAGGCTACACCAACATTAGTTTCCATTCATACAAAGTGTCAGGTAAATTGCCACAGTAGATTTGCTGTGGTAAGCCAGGAAATACTATTCAATTGTATGGAATGCTTGTCAAATAGATAAATTGTCCTTGGTTCAAAAAGGGACTACGTTGGGACTACCTTGTCTGAACCAGAGGGCAAACATATCTTTGTTTGCAAGCAGGACTAAGGTAGCACCAACATCGTTTAGGGAGTGGTAATGAGGTGACCAATAATGGTTGCAGTTGAGATCAGCTGTGTGGGCAAATTTAGAACATATTGATAGCTGGCGATAATCTAGTGACGTCGATGGTTGCAATAGACCCCTTGTCATTTGATTATATTCCAATAAATTCTTTAGGCTATCCATTAGCCTATCCATTCTCACATAATGAAAGATGTGAAAACCGATAACAGTTTCCCTGGCTGAGCTAATGAGATCATTTGGGCCATCAGTTGATTGACAGCTAATTGAACAGCTTGTTGAACAGCTGATTTCACCATCCCCACTCCTGCAACTCGGTCACTTTAATCGTGCGATAATGATTTGGTCATTATCATTCAAGAATCTGGCACTTTGCCGCGACCAATGCGTTAAAGTTCAAGTGACAGATAGAAGTAGTCACGACAGGTGTGATCAAGCCTTACATCAAAGTTGCCTGAAGCTGAATGGAAAGTGCTATGCTTTGACCAGTTATTCAGAAGAAAATCCTCTGTGACTGTCTAATTCACATATGTTAGCTTACCAATTTGGACCCAAAACAAACACATTCTACACATTTACAAATGACCTGTTTAAAGTATTATTACAACCATGGTATTATTTTGTTACTGAAGCTATCAGCAGAGCCTTGTCTGGCAGCGAAACAGTTCATTCAGCCTAATTTATTACCTTTAACCCTTGTGTGGTGTTTGTATCTGGGGGACCCATTTTCAATGTTTACTAAAAGAAAAGTGATACAATGAATTATTTTTTCAACCTGAGACTCATTGGCTCATTTTCTGTGAAGAACATGTAAAATAACACATTTTCATTGAGTGCACACTGTGCACCCTCCTACACATTTATATTACATATGTGCTGTTCTGGTATTACTGAACCCGAGGGTAATGAAAGTGTGGAAAAGTGTGTGTGTGTAGGTGAAAACAAGTTAAATTGAAACAAAAAGGTTTGCTTTGTGCCTTCACTCTTGTCTTCCTCCTCCTTTGGCCTGTTGTTTCAACATAGTACCTGTCTGTCTCCCGCTTTTCTCACACTCTTTACCCTTTGTAGTGTGTGAAACTACACAATGTCTTACGGGAACCTGCACAATGTTATTACAATACATTATTTCCATACATTGTAAGAAATGCAGTATTTTCCCACACTACCCAAGCCAAGTGCAAATTAGGGGAGGGACACAACAAATAAATAGCTTTGCATGTGTGGCTCCTTGCCACAATCAATCAGTACGGCAAAAATAATCTCTGCTCAGAGGACCTTAGACATTTTTTTTGCAGAGAGAAGCTAGTGTGGATTGAGCGTCTTCTATGTCAATTCGGAGTCTGACAGTGAAATGGAAGAGGAGGTTGAGATTGACCCTCCTCCCATCAGCAGCCAGCTCCAGGAAACTGCCAGAGAACTTTTCCGTGCAACAATGTCTCTGGAAAACTTCCACATTACTTCCAGGATTATCCGCTTCGATAACCGAGACACCAGACCAGCTCGGCGGCACAGAGGCAAGCTAGCTGCAATCAGGTCAGTGCAGAGAGACAAGCTAGCTGCAATCAGGTCAGTGTGGGACAAGTGGGTGGACCACCTTCCCCTGTTTTACAACCCTGGGCCCAACGCTACTGTTGATGAGCAGTTTATGACATTTAGGGGCCTCTGCCCCTTCAGGCAGTACATACCGCAAAATATGGAATGAAGATCTGGGCTGCCTGTGATGATGCTTCATCATATGCGTGGAACTTGAAGTGTATACGGGAAGCCATAGGGAGAAGTCTGTGAGAAGAACCAAGGGATGCGGGTTGTCCTGGACTTGACACAAGAACTCTGTAGCCACAACATCACATGCAATAACTTTTTTTACTTCGCACAACCTGGGACAGAGCTCCTCAAGAGGAAGCTGACGATGGTAGGAACAGTACGAAAAAACAAGCCAGAGTTCCCACCTCATATTCCTCTAAGCTTGTGTTCACGGCCGACACATCCCTAGTGTCCTACGTGCCAAAGAAAGGCAAAAATGTGGTACTCATGAGTACGTTGCATAGAGATGGGATAATCTGTGGCCAGGAACATCAAAAAACAGAAATCTAAATGGATTACAATGCCACAAAAGGAGGGGTGGACAATTTAGACAAGCTGGTTACTTGCTACAGCTGCAAAAGAAGAATCCTACGCTGGCCACTTGGGATATTCTTCACCATCTTGGACATCTCGTTGAACAACGCGTTTGTCACCTGGATGGCATTGAACCCAGATTGGAAAAGAGGTCAACTCCAGAGGAGACTGCTTTTTCTCGAGGAGCTGGGCAAAGCGTTGGTAAGACCTCAAATCCAGAGGAGGCAACATATCCCTAGGACCCCAGCTTCTGCAGCCATGGTGAGGAGGATTCAGGAGGAGAATGCTGGTGGCCCATCCGCCTGACCCACAGAAACAACAACTCCAATACCGGAAGCAAGTGTGTGTGATTTTGTTGCATGTGTGTGTGTCTGACTCTCCTACCTTAGCCCGCTGTAACTAAATATGTGAGTGAGTGAGTTGTTAGTAAAATTCCTGATTGCAGCCGGTAGCAACAAGAAGAAGCGCTGCAATGTGTGTGGACCCAAGAAGGAGGTAGCAGAGGTAAATATTAACCATGTACACTGGCTATATTGCTTGTAATTGATATAAGTCAACATCTAGGTATTAAGTATTTTTACGAAAATTGTTATGGCTGTATTGTTTTAAAAACCCAATAATGTTGTAGGTCCATCAGACCTGCGAACATTGGGTGAATAACAAAAACATGAACACCACACAAGGGTTAAAAAAACATAGCTGATATGGCTGACTTGCTTAAAGAAATGTGGTTTCTACTGACAATTGAGATGTACAAACTATGGCATAAGGGGACGACAAGCGGATAAGACGCAATCTGTAATTTCGATTAAGACATTAATGAGCGAGCTAGGACGGACGTAGTCAATATAACTATTTGTTCAGCACTTTTGAAATGAACAGCGACAGAATTCAGAAAATGGGCAGTTCTCACAGTATTCTTCCTGGACACCAAGTCAGAACCATAGGATAAATAAATGGGGCATATAAGCAGACAATGAAAGCTCTTACAATATTTGATGATAACAATTTCTCTAAAACAGGCTATAGGCTACATGTGCACCACCAAGTCAGAACAGTAGGCTAAGTTATGAAGGGGAAAGGGAACAAATTATTAGGGTGAGGTACATGGGCTACTAACAACTTACTACACAACATACACTTAGTATTACTTTCTTAGTTACAGAATGCATATCTCCCTGGCATATTACATCCTTTCTGCAGCAGCATACAAGAAATTTTTGGACTCACCTTGTTGTGAGGTGCTCACTTGAACAGGAAGGTGGCGTGGCGATCCTTTGTGTGGTCAAATTCTGTCATCAACGTCTGGTATTCTCTGGATTTATAGTGCTTTCAAGTAAACTGGGAACTCAGAAAAAATAAGGTTGAATCATGACGTCAGTGATCTTCAGGTCGGAGGTCTAGAAATAGGCCTGATTTCCCAACATGGAATTCCGAGTTGGTTGACTGTTCAAAACGTTATTTTCCCAGTCGGAGCAAATTCTTTCCCGAGATCCCAGTTTTTCTGAACTCGCTGGAGTCTGAGATTTCCCAGTTCAGAATTTACAGTTGTTTTGAAAGCTGCAGAAATCATACTGGATTGACAGCATGGCCAATGTATTCAACCTTTTCTGGCCCATGGTGTTGCATGTGATTGTTTACACTTTTAAGCTGGGAAAAGAGACTCTTAAACTCAGACCACACACCCTCTCCACTGAATAGCAGGCTAATGAGTGCTTTGCAACATTTGCAGTTAGACACTGATTACCTCAAAACCCCTCATTGTTGAATTTGAGATTTCAAACTTGTTGTGTATAGTTTATGTCCAATGTCCGATGAGCACTGATACGTCTTATCTATAATTTCTCTTCATATGACAAGGATTGAAAAGGACTTGCCAGTAGATTGTCGACTTGATTCATGATGATGACTGCTTCTCTAGCTTGCTAGCTATGATTTTGAAAGTATGGTCAGTCCGATCAAAGCTACTGTAGATATTACGTGATTTGACGTCTTTTTATCTGTGGCCAATGACAGGAAACCACTCACCCAGAGGCGGCGCTCCTATACACCACATCAGTCACTGGCTTTATCAATAAGTGCATTGAGGACGTCGTCCCCACAATGACTGTACGTACATACCCCAACCAGAAGCCATGGATTACAGGCAACATTCGCACTGAGCTAAAGGGTAGAGCTGCCGCTTTCAAGGTGCGGGACTCTAAACCTGGAAGCTTAAAAGAAATCCCGCTATGCCCTGAGACGAACCATCAATTGGGCAAAGCGTCAATACAGAATCATACTACACTGGCTCCGACGGTCGTCGGATGTGGCAGGGCTTGCAAACTATTACAGACTACAAAGGGAAGCACAGCCGCGAGCTGTCCAATGACACAAGCCTACCAGATGAGCTAAATCACTTCTATGCTCGCTTCGAGGCAAGCAACACTGAGGCATGCATGAGAGCATCAGCTGTTCCGAACGACTGTGTGATCACACTCTCCGTAGCTGACATGAGTAAGACCTATAAACAGGTCAACATACACAAGGCTGCGGGGCCAGACGGATTACCAGAACGTGTGCCAAGAACACAAAGACAACTTGCCTAAATGACTACAGCCCCGTAGCACTTACGTCCGTAGCCATGAAGTGCTTTGAAAGGCTGGTAATGGCTCACATCAACACCATTATACCAGAAGCCCTAGACCCGCTCCAATTTGCATACCGCCCAAACAGATCCACAGATGATGCTACCTCTATTGCACTCCACACTGCCCTTTCCCACCTGGACAAAAGGAACACCTATGTCAGAATGCTATTCTTTGACTACAGTTCAGCGTTCAACACCATAGTACCCTCAAAGCTCATCACCAAGCTAAGGATCCTGGGACTAAACACCTCCCTCTGCAACTGGATCCTGAACTTCCTGACAGGCCGGCCCCAGGTGGTGAGGATAGATAGCAACACATCTGTCATGCTGATCCTCAACACTGGAGCTCCCCAGGGGTGCATGCTCAGTCCCCTCCTGTACTACCTGTTCACCCACAACTGCATGGCCAGGCACGACTCCAACACCATCATTACATTGGTAGGCCTGATCACCGAAAACGACGAGACAGCCTATAGGGAGGAGGTCAGAGACCTGGCCGGGTGGTGGCAGAATAACAACCTATCCCTCAACGTAACCAAGACTAAGGAGATGATTGTGGACTACAGGAAAAGGAGCACCGAGCACGTCCCCATTCTCATCGCCGGGGCTGTAGTGGAGCAGGTTGAGAGCTTCAAATTCCTTGGTGTCCACATCAACAACAAACTAGATCAAAGCCCTTCTTATATCAGCTGATATCTCAAAGTGCTGTACAGAAACCCAGCCTAAAACCACAAACAGCAAGCAATGCAGGTGTAGAAGCACGGTGGCTAGGAAAAACTCCCTAGAAATGCCAAAACCTAGGAAGAAACCTAGAGAGGAACCAGGCTATTCGGGGTGGCCAGTTCTCTTCTGGCTGTGCCGGGTTGAGCTTATAACAGAACATGGCCAAGATGTTCAAATGTTCATAAATGACCAGCATGGTCAAATAATAATAATCACAGTAGTTGTCGAGGGTGCAGCAAGACAGCACCTCAGGAGTAAATGTCAGTTGGCTTTTCATAGCCGATCATTAAGAGTATCTCTACCGCTCCTGCTGTCTCTAGGGAGTTGAACCAGCAGGTCTGGGACAGGTAGCACGTCCGGTGAACAGGTCAGGGTTCCATAGCTGCAGGCAGAACAGTTGAAACTGGATCAGCAGCACGGCCAGGTGGACTGGGGACAGCAAGGAGTCATCATGCCAGGTAGTCCTGAGGCATGGTCCTAGGGCTCAGGTCCTCTGAGAGAGAGAAAGAAAGAGAGAATTAGAGAGAGCATACTTAAATTCACACAGGACACCGGATAAGACAGGAGAAGTACTCCAGATATAATTAAAAAGAAATCTTTTTTTGGCATGGGTCCTGAGATCCTCAAAAGGTTCTACAGCTGCAACATCGAGAGCATCCTAACCGGTTGCATCACTGCCTGGTATGGCAATTGCTCGGCCTCCGGCTGCAAGGCACTTCAGAGGGTAGTGCATAAGGCCCAGTACATCACTGGGGCAAATCTGCCTGCCATCCAGGACATCTACACCAGGCGGTGTCAGAGGAAGGCCCTTAAAATGGTCAAAGACCCCAGTCACCCCAGTCATAGACTGTTCTCTCTACTACCGCATGGCAAGCGGTACAGGAGTGCCAAGTCTAGGACAAAAAGGTTTCTCAACAGTTTTTACCCCCAAGCCATAAGACTCCTGAACAGGTAACCAAATGGTTACCTGGACTATTTGCATTGTGTGCCCCCCCCCCCAAACCCTCTTTTACGCTGCTCTCTGTTTATCTTATATGCATAGTCACTTTAACTATACATTCATGTACATACTACCTAAATTGGCCCGACCAACCAGTGCTAACCGGGCTATCTGCATTGTGTCCCACCACCCGCCAACCCCTCTTTTTACGCTTCTGCTACTATCTGTTCATCATATATGCATAGTCACTTTAATGATACCTACATGTCCATACTACCTCAATAAGCCTGACTAACAGGTGTCTGTATATAGCCTTGCTACTCTTTTTTCAAATGTCTTTTTACTGTTGTTTTATTTCTTTACTTACCTACACTTTTTTTCTTATTTTTCCCGCACCATTGGTTAGAGCCTGTAAGTAAGCATTTCACTGTAAGGTCTACAGCTGTTGTATTCAGCGCACGTGACAAATAAACTTTGATTTAATTTGACATTGAGCCTTCTTGGATGGGCAATTCTAATGTAACTCTATGGCAGCACCCAAGGGGGCTTGATCTTTCTAGCTCTCCCTGTAGATTTTGAGGCGACGTAGTGTCCCCATGAGTGAGGGAACACTTAGCAAATATACTACCGCATGGCAAGCGGTACAGGCGCAAATATAGAAGATTACCAAACCCTACGCTCTGTATTTTCCACTTGCTGCCCCACCACCACAGAAAGTACTGAGTTAGGCTGAACACCTGCATTTTGGAGCTGTCTTACTCAAAACAGCAAAAAGGAGACCATGTTTATATGCAGCTTTATTAGCTCAATGATAATTTGTTTCTCCATTGTTTACAAACTGGTATGTGACATATATTAATGCCTGGGGTGTATTCATTCTGCCGATTCTGTTTAAAACCTTTCTTAAACTGGAGCAAACGGAATGAAATGGGGATAAACAATTTATCCAATAGAAACTCTTGTTTGCAACTGTTGGACTAATGATTATACCCTAGATCAGCTAGATGCAAGCAAGATTGTGCAAGGCGGTATTGAATGTGTTAATGTCTGTCACCTTTTGATTACTCAAATTTCTCCTGAGCTGTGCACCTACGTTGTAAACTTTCATTCATAAGCTAGGTTGTATTAACCTCACGATGGGTATAGGGAAAATTTGTGTATCATGTAGTAGCCTAAACCTATCGATGTTACATTGAGCTGGGTGAATGGAATATGAATTACATCTAATTTGCTGTAATAGAAATAAGGCCACGCTCATGGAATTAATTATCGTCCTCCCTCATCTTAAACAGCAGCGACCCCAGTCTGAGGTCCTGAGCAGGTTTTCATCAAGGAACTGTCTGTACTTTGTTCCGTTCATCTTTCCCTCGATCCTGACTAGTTTCCCAGTCCCTGCCGCTGAAAAACTTCCCCACAGCATGATGCTGCCACCACACTTCACCGTAGTGATGGTGCCAGGTTTCCTCCAGATGTGACACTTGGCATTCAGGCCAAAGAGTTCAATCTTGGTTTCATCAGACCAGAGAATGTTGTTTAGGTGCTTTTTGGCAAACTCCAAGCTGGCTGTCATGTGCCTTTTATGGGGGAGTGGCGTCCATCTGACCATTCTACCATAAAGGCCTGATTGGTTGAATGCTGCAGAGATGGTTGTCTTTCTGGAAGGTTCTCCCATATCCACAGAGAAACTTTGGAACTCTGTTAGAGTGAGCATCTGGTTCTTGGTCACCTCCCTGACCAAGGTCCTTTCCCCCGATTGCTCAGTTTAGCCGTGCGGCCAGCTCTAAGAAGAGTCTTGGTGGTTCCAACCTTCTTCCATTTAAGAATGATGGAGGCCACTGTGTTCTTGGGGACCGTCAATGCTGCAGACATTTTTTGGTACTCTTCCCCAGATCTGTGCTTCGACACAATCCTGTCTCGGATCTCTACTGACAATTCCTTCAACCTGGAAGCTTGGTTTTTGTTCTGACATGCTCTGTCAACTAAAATGGATTACACAACATCTCCACAGCATAATGCTGCCACCACCATGTTAGTAGTCCATTTTAGAATAAGACTAACGTAACAAAATGTGGAAAATGTCAAGGGGTCTGAAAACTTTCCAAATGCACTGTATAGGTGTGTGCATGAGTGAGTACATGTGTGCTAAGGTGCAGAGTCAGTGCAGGTGGTCAGTACAGTTCAAATGTTTACCAGTCTGATGGCATGTAGATAGAAACGGTCTCTGAGCCTGTTGGTAGCTGTAAATGTGCAGTAAATGTGTAATGGGCTCACTCCAATCCCCACTCCAAAAATGATTGTTCCCTGGAGCCCTATGATGAGGGGTTCCCTTGGAACTGACATAAATTCTATGTTTCCTACAGTATATTGTCATCATCTCGATCTTTGTCTCATTAGATCTGGAGATCGTCAATAGGCCAATAGTCAGTCCCCTGATAAAACATCTTATATAGAGAAGACTTATATGCCTACATATGTTGCTACTGAAGCTGAATATGTATCAAGTAAAGCCAACATAGAAAACACAGAAGAAAATGAAAGCTAATACATACGCCTTTCTTGGTAGTACAATTCTGACCTGTTTATTTGCCTGTTTGCTGTCAAACTTTGTGCTTTTCTACAGTAAACAATCATTTTCCATTTATTGATATTGGGCCATAATGTCAATAAACAAATGTACAATTGTGAAATGCATCTCCTTAATTACAAAGGAATTGAACACAGTTAATGCCTGGATACATTTGTATAGACATGTAATAGGCCTATTGCCTTAAAGCTCTGTCTGTAATGGCATTCATATGAAATGTAATTTAGCTTTTGTCCTTGCTAAACTTGCATAATATAAATAGTTCTTTTCCGACCAGGCCATTGATAAGTGCACATTTCATAGCGAATGTTCACTCATAGTACCCCGTACAGTAGGAGGCAGTAATACACATTATGGGTGTAAACTCCCAAAAAGCCTTAAAGAAGAAGAAGAATAAGAAGAAGGCGGCGCATAACTCAACAAAAACGTTCGCTGACAAATGGCGTCTCTCCAGTGCGTCGCGCGGAGCAGCTGATTTTTCCCTTGTAGTTGCTAGGCATTTTCAAGGTAGGCACATCACCTTGGGATATTTACAATGTTATGCAGATGTAAGCACGGTTTGTGTCTTGTGAATCACCGGTTTCGAGGCGGGTGAAAGGGGACGTTGCTTAGTTGTAAAGGAGTCCTCAGACATTATTTTCATGATTTCCTCATGCAGCTAACGTTACTGTAACGGTCATTCGATACTGCTTGTCAGCTGTGGTTTTTAATTCGCCTGCTTTCGTTATCCACGTAGTCTTATTTATATTGCATTGAATATCCTCTTCGTTTATTTCCAGGTGATACATGGTCGAATGTTTTAGCCTCTTCGTTTTGGACGGATACGTTTAAAGTCACTACCAAAAACAATAATCTGTAACCACGGGTGTAATCATTAGTCCAAACAGTTGCAAAACGGACTGAAACGAGAGTTTCTAGTTGACAAATTCAGGTTGGTCCCTCCCCGTTTCGTTCAGTTTGCTTCCCTTTAAGAAACGTTTTGCAACATAATAGGCGTAATGAATATACACCCATAACGATACTCTGTCTGTCACAATGCCTCTCGAGTAGCAGCAATCAGCCACCTACAGTTTATCCAGTTGATAACCTTCTGAAGTTCTGCTTTCATCGCTCCTGGGGTTATTTTATAACCAAGAACACGGCGCTGTCACAAAACGCCAGGTAATTTGGTTTATTTCCAAAATGTGCACCACCGAGTCGTTCACATGACAGTTCTGTCTGAGAACCTTAACACTAACTGCGTTTCCCATACAGTCGAGTCTACACTGTTGTTATAACGTTGTTGTATCTTGTTTTAAGCTGAGAAGGACAATTAGAACGGATTTGCTTTGTGAAATACAGGCTGATATTATCAGCTGCCCTCCAGTCAGGGTGTGCAAGATGTCACAATTTCAGATGAACTAAACCTCACCCATTACATTGTACAGGTAGGCTGCTGTGACACTTTTTGGTGCAGGAAAATAGTGTTGCAGCCTACTGTAGGCTTTTTGTTACAATATTAGGTCTACTGAAAATTACATGAGGCATTATAGGAGGGTGCCAACATGATTGGCTGTAGTTCTGGAATTACCTGTTGTCAGTAGCAAGCTGTTTTGCATTTTGTCGTTTTCATGTCTAGTTGATACTCCGAGTTCTCCAAATTGTTTTGCCAAGACTATATGTTCATCAACTCAGGTGTACAACAGTGTTGATTTAATGAACTTCTGCTATTTGTGTTGCTGACACTGCAACCACGTTATCATTATTCAAGAACAGTGGCTCTTCAGTGACCATGGGACTGATGCAGTGCTGATGTCAGATAGGCTGCTAGTGTTCATGTTGGATATATGATGCACAGCAAGGTGACACCCTAAAACATTGAGTTGATTATTCCCCTAGGCTACTGTTCTAGTGAGTCATCAACCAGAATAAGGGAAATGTAAGCGCAGTGTAGTGATACTATACATATGAATATCAATGATTCCAGGTAATGTGAATCCATGCCATTCATCAAGGAAAACATTCATCATGCAACAAAACAAAAGATGACACCATATAATACATGAGTACATCTCAATATTAATTTCAACCGGTTTGGACTGGTTGACTGCTCTCTCTGAGCTCTTAAATGTCATATGGTACCTTGCCATGGCATTTCCATTTGAAGCAGCCCCCCCCCCCCCCCCCCCAGGTAAAGTTTAGGCCTAGACATGAACAAAGAGCATGTCTGCACAGTCACTGTCAAAGCTGAGGACCCATGTAGTGATGCATACCAACCCATTCTCTGTTGTGTCACCACTTACTCATCTTGCCCATACTGTACAATTTGATTCTGTTTCGTTGAACTACATGTGAGCTGTAATAGCGTGCTGGGAAGATCTCACACTTGAAAGGTGAATAGAGCCTGGCAGGCAGTCAGACAGGCATGCAGTAGGGATGGAGTTTCAAGGGATGAGGCAGGCATTATTCCCATTAGGGAACAAAACAAAACATATCCTACTCTAGCTATACATGGCCAAAAGATTGTTCTGTGAAAATTGGTTGCGTTGAAATGAATTCACAGAGTAACAAGCCACTCTCAGGGGAAATGGACCTGGATTTGCATGAGGGGAAGAACATTTTTCAATGGATGTGATATGCTGGTAATGAGGCAGGCTGAGAACACAGTGTACCTGCCAGCCTCTTGGGAACACAATCAACATTACACTCCACAATCCCTCAGAACTGTGAGTCCTGCTCAAACATCCACCTGTACCATCAGAAAGCCCCAGTGAATAATACTGACTGACTGCAGCCGTGAGTATTTATTTTAATTTAAACAGGCATTGAATGTACCTGGGTGTAGGAGTGTGTATCGTGGTGGCGTCAAACACCACCATCCCCCTTTTCAGTAATAAATACTTTGGCATTTCGCAATGTGCCTCTAAGCATTTAGTTTTTTGGGGCGTGGCTTGGCATGTAACATGAACTGCTGTGGTTTTTAATACTGCTATTGAATGAAAAGTTGCTTGGATTTGAGAAAGGAACCTCTTAATTAGTGGTCGGCCGATTTAATCGGAATGGCCGATTTAATTAGGGCCGATTTCAAGTTTTCATAACAATTGGAAATCGGTATTTTTGGGCTCTGATTTAGCAGATTTTAAAAATTATTTTTTTAACCTTTTGTGACTCCCAAATCCGCATGCGGGAGCGTAATCATCGCCTGAAACTAATTAGCATAACGCAACGGACATAAATATCCCTAGAAAATTCCTGTTCATGAAAATCACAAATGCAATATATTGAGACATAGCTTAGCCTTTTGTTAATCACCCTGTCATCTGAGATTTTCAAAATATGCTTTACAGCCAAAGCTAGACAAGCATTTGTGTAAGTTTATCGATAGCCTAGCATAGCATTATGCCTTGCTAGCAGCAGGCAACCTCACGGAAATCAGAAAAGCAATCAAATTAAATCGTTTACCTTTGATGAACTTCGGATGTTTTCACTCACGACACTCCCAGGTAGATAGCCAAAGTTAATTTTTTCCCAAAATATTATTTTTGTGGGCGAAATAGCTCCGTTTGTTCTTCACGTTTGGCTGAGAAATCGCCCGGAAATTGCGGTCTCCACAACGCCCAGAAATATTCCAAATTAGCTCCATAATATCGACAGAAACATGGCAAACGTTGTTTATAATCAATTCTCAAGGTGTTTTTCTAATATCTAATCGATAATATATCCGTCGGGACAATTCGTTTTTCAGTAGGACCGATTGGAGTAATGGCTACCTCTGTATTTTACGCAAGAATCTCTCTCGGAGCCACCATGTGACCACTTACGTAATGTGGCCGCCTACTGCTATTCTTCAACAGAAATGCGTAAAACTACGTCACAATGCTGTAGACACCTTGGGGAATACGTAGAGAGCGTAAGATTGTTGATGGTGCATTCACAGCTGAATAGGGACTCATTGGAACGCAGTGCTTTCAAAACCTGTGGCACTCCCGGATTGGATTTTTCTCAGGCTTTCGCCTGCAACATCAGTTCTGTTAGAGTCACAGACAATATCTTTACAGTTTTGGAAACGTTAGTGTTTTCTATCCAAAGCTGTCAATTATATGCATATTCTAGCATCTTGTCCTGACAAAATATCTCGTTTAAACGGGATTTCTTTTTTCCAAAAATGAAAATACTGCCCCCTAGTACCAACAGGTTTTAATATAAATATTTATTTTTATTTGTTAAATATATATTTTTAATACCTTTTTATTTAACTAGGCAAGTCAGTTAAGAACACATTCTTATTTTCAATGACGGCCTAGGAACAGTGGGTTAACTGCCTTGTTCAGGGGCATAACGACAGAGTTTCACCTTGTCAGCTCGGGGGATCCAATCTTGCAACCTTACAGTTAACTAGTCCAACGCTCTAACCACCTGCCTCTCATTGCACTCCACAAGGAGCCTGCCTGTTACACGAATGCATTAGAAGCCAAGGTAAGTTGCTAGCTAGCATTAAACTTATAAAAATCAATCAATCACTAGTTATAACTACACATGGTTGATGATATTACTTGTTTATCTAGCGTGTCCTGCGTTGCATATAATCGATGCAACGCTGGGGGATGACTTAACAAAAGTGCATTTGCGAAAAAAGCACAATCGTTGGACGACTGTACCTAACCATAAACACCAATGCCTTTCTTAAAATCAATACATAGAAGTATATATTTTTAAACCTGCATATTTAGCTAAAAGAACTCCAGGTTAGCAGGCAATATTAATCAGGTGAAATTGTGTCACTTCTCTTACGTTCATTGCACGCAGAGTCAGGGTATATGCAACAGTTTAGGCCGCCTGGCTCATTGTGAACTTATTTGCCAGAATTGTACATAATTATGACAACATTGAAGGTTGTGCAATGTAACAAGAATATTTAGACTTAAGGATGCCACCCGTTAGATAAAATACAGAACGGTTCCGTATTTCACTGAAATAATAAACGTTTTGTTTTCGAAGTGGTAGTTTCCAGATTCAACCATATTAATGACCAAATGCTAATATTTTTGTGTGTTATGTTATAATTAAGTCTATGATTTGATAGAGCAGTCTGACTGAGCGATGGTAGGCAGCAGCAGAATCGTATGTATTTATTTAAACAGCACTTTTGTGCGTTTTGCCAGCAGCTCTTCGCAAGCACAGCGCTGTTTATGACTTCAAGCCTAATGACTGGTGTAACCGATGTGAAATAGCTAGCTAGTTAGCGGGGTGCGCACTAATAGCGTTTCAAACGTCACTCGCTCTGAGACTTTGAGTAGTTATTCCCCTTGCACGGCTTTTATGGAGCGATGGGTAACGCTGCTTCGAGTGTGGCTGTTGTCGATGTGTTCCTGGTTCGAGCCCAGGTAGGGGCGAGGAGAGGGACGGAAGCTATACTGTTACACTGGCAATACTATAGTACCTATAAGAACATCCAATAGTTAGAGGTATATGAAATACAAACGGTATAGAGAGAAATAGTCCTATAAATACGATATTAACTACAACCTAAAACCTCTTACCTTGGAATATTGAAGTCTCATTTTAAAAGAAACCACCAAATTTCATATGTTCTCATGTTCTGAACAAGGAACTCAAACGTTAGCTTTTTTTTTTATATGGCACATATTGCACTTTTACTTCAACACTTTTTTTTTGCATTATTTCAACCAAATTGAACATGTTTCATTATTTATTTGAGGCTAAATAGATTTTATTGTTGTATTATATTAAGTTAAAATACGTGTTCATTCAGTATTGTGGTAATTGTCATTATTACAAATAAATAAATACATTTAAAAAATCTGCCTATTTTTAAATCGGTATCGGCTTTTTTGATCCTCCAATAATCGGTCTCAGCGTTGAAAAATCATAATTGGTCGACCTCTACTCCTAATGGTATTTTATTGAATGAAGGGATTCTTGGCTGCTGTACATTTAGGCTACTCAATCATAATGTATTGATCATTGTCACTAAATAAACATTAGGGCCAACTTTGCCATCTCCTCTGGTAGGCTAGTTCTATAAAGATATGCCATGTTGATGTTATACATGACTGGGCAATTCCAGCATGTTGAAATTGTTGGTAAGCTTATGCCATGCACTGCCCTACCCTAAGTCGTTTTTAAGGTTGCCACATTCGATCACAATGTAATCGCACAAGTATGGAGGTGGGAGTAACTTAAAAACACTGCTCACGCCTTAACACCGTTAAGCCTTGCTCACTTTGGCAGTTTGATGTGACTCAAATATATATCTTTTTTTATCTGACTCGAATATGTTCTTTTTCCTACAGTCTAAACAGCCAAAAAGCACACAGAATCAGATATTGCAAGCAACATTTCACATTCGCAGATGGTTTGAAATCCGATACAAATGAGATTCCTGGCCATGTGACTTGTCTGAATGGTCAAATCTGATTTATTTGCCCTCAAGTAGTTTTAGACTGTTATTTGGCATATCCTGTTTCTTGTTACTCTGACAGTTTTGACAAGAACATGTGTAGCTAACTAGCTTTTTAATTACTTAAATTTTTTACAAATGAGTGAATGTGCTAGAAAGCCAAACAGATTGTTGTGGCTTGCCAAAAAGGAATTGTGATTTTGAACATTCAAAGCAACTGATAAATGTCCATGGCAGGCATTGTCTCCTTAGCTTGCTACATAACTTCTGAGTGATAGGAAGCATGAGCACCACCACCAATCAACCTACACCACTGTACACACACCTATCGTTACTATGACAACTATCGTAGCCAGATCAGCAAAATGACTGCTGTCTGAACGACTTGGTCACTTCTAACTTGCTGTTTGGACAGTCACTATTCCCAAACTGATTTGACCATTAAGGCCTGCAGTGTGAACAAGGCCTTAGAATGCGATGAATCTGTCTAGCGCCATTGAACTTGTTAAACATGACAAGTTACTCATGTAAGTAGCTCAGGCTGCTTGTGACTGCATGACCATGCCAGAAATGTAACACCCATTCAGTTTAAACAGAAGCACTTACCCCGTTAATGAATGCCTACTCATTACCTTTTAAATCCAGTTAGGCTAGCTTCTCAGGGATGCGTGTGTCACTCTCAAAGTCTGCGTTTTGCTGCATTGGAAATGTGGAGAAAATCTATTGTCACTCCTGGCTAGATGTTATAATAATTTGCCGTTATATGACTCTGTGGTGGGGTTAAAATTGTTCGTTCAAGTTGTATGAGGTTAGGTTACCTAATCGTTTTCAGTGTCATTCGCATTCAGCAGACTGCCGGGTCCAAGTGGTGGGGATCGTGGCGCGAGTCGGGAAACAAATTATTGAGTGTTTGAATGGTTCCTGAAATGTTTATTGCTCCGAGGGACGCTTTGCCTAATGGTCAGCATCCAGCCCAACAATCATAACAGTATTTCGAGGCATCCCTAATGGTATTGTACTGTAATTACTTTTTTCGACAGAGCTCGCTCCTCGCTCACAGAGCTCACTCCTCGCTCACAGAGCTCACTCCTCGCTCACTCCTCGCTCACAGAGCTCGCTCACTCCTCGCTCACAGAGCTCGCTCACAGAGCTCGCTCACAGAGCTCACTCCTCGCTCACAGAGCTCACTCCTCGCTCACTCCTCGCTCACAGAGCTCACTCCTCGCTCACTCCTCGCTCACTCCTCGCTCACTCCTCGCTCACTCCTCGCTCACTCCTCGCTCACTCCTCGCTCACTCCTCGCTCACTCCTCGCTCACTCCTCGCTCACTCCTCGCTCACTCCTTGCTCACAGAGCTCACTCCTTGCTCACAGAGCTCACTCCTTGCTCACTCCTTGCTCACAGAGCTCACTCCTTGCTCACAGAGCTCGCCCCTCGCTCGCCCCTCGCTCACAGAGCTCGCCCCTCGCTCACAGAGCTCGCCCCTCGCTCACAGAGCTCGCTCACAGAGCTTGCTCGGCATTTTGGAGTGCATGGCTCCCTCGGCTGTAGCTTGCTCGTCAGACAGGTTAGCCTTTGTGAAGTCAAGCAAGACTCATGCAATGAATGCAGTCAATGTACCATGATCCACAAAAGACTAGCATCTCTAGGTTTGTGTTTTAAATAGAGAACATAGTGTGCAGTTCCATGAACACCCTCCAGGCCTAACTCTATAGCACATCGATAGTATGTTTAATCCCTGATCAAATTGTGCTCTGCAAAGGTTAAACATTAATCTCTGTCAATAAGCCTCGGGCTGGCCTGACAAACATTGCAGCAGTATAGTATAAAGTAATAGTACCTCTTAAAATGGATACACGCTTTACACGTATGATCAGTAGAACTATAAACCCAGACCTTTAGAACATGATAGCCATATAGGCTTTGATTCTTGTGATTTGAGGCAAAAGGTCATAGGCCTGCAGCTCTGTAGGCTGGGTAATGATAAAGACCCATTAAGGGGTTCAGCGAACCTGTAGTGAGCAGCATACTGTACACTTATGTAATTTCACTGAAGAAAAGGGTGAAAATGCTTTAAGTGCATGCATTAGTCATTAACTGGTCTTAAAGCCCATACTCGCTTCCTATTAAGCCAGTCCCCATGGTGTTTTGTCTCTCCTTTTTGACATGCTAAGTCGCATACCTTACTCGTTTGAGTGTTCCTTACCGTAAGTGGATTCTTTACCGTAAGTGGGTTCTATCTAGTCTAGGGCCTCACTTTTCAGTGCATCAAACAAAACAGGACGTGAGTGTTTTCCTAGGTACACTACATGACCAAACGTTTGACGAGCAGGTGTCCACATACATCTCATTCCAAAATCATAGGCATTAATATGGAGTTGGTCTCCATACTCCTCAATTTCAACATACTCTCCTGCAACCTGCCTCACCCAATGTGGTATGGATCTGCTATTTTCTATACTTTAGAACCGGAACCCCCAACAGAAGCTAGCCAGCTAGTAATCAGTTAGCCACTGCTAGCGGTCATCAGCTAACCTTAGCCTATCAACTGCCAGTCTTCCCAGCGCGATTCAACCCAGAGCATATCCGACTGCTTTTTCTCTACCAAATCTCCACATCTCGGGATTCCTACCGCAAGCTCTGAACCTTTTCACCTGGGTCATCGCAGCTAGCTAGCTACTATCCGAGTGGCTAATACTGACTAACGTCTCTGTCCCGACGCAAGCACCAGTTAGCCTGGAACTAGCCTCATGCTAGGCCCATCTCCCGGCTAGCTGAATAGGTCCATCAGCCAATTTCTTGGGCTACAATACCTATTTTGCAAATTGGCCTGGACCCCTTTTACTGCCGACACGGAGCCCTGCCGATCCATCACGACTGGTCTGCCGACATAACCGTCCGAGGGGGCTACAACACTCTTCCGTCGTGACGTCCCCCTAAGGCCCTTCTGCTAGCCCCGGCCCGATAGCTGTCTGAATCGCCGTGTCTCCAGCTCGCCTAGTTACTCACTGGTCCCAATGATCACTCGGCTATGCATGCGTCTCCCTGATGTCAATATGCCTTGTCCATTGCAGTTTTGGTTAGTGATTGTCTTATTTCACTGTAGAGCTTTTGTTCCACCTCCCACACATGCGGTGACCTCACCTGGTTTAAATGTTGTCTCTAGAGACAAAACCTCTCATTGTCACTCAATGCCTAGGTTTACCTCCACTGTATTCCCATCCTACCATACCCTTGTCTGGACAGTATGCCTTGAATCTATTCTTCTGCACCCAGAAACGTGCTCCTTTTACTCTCTGTTCCGAACGCACTACACGGCCAGTTCTTAAAGCCTTTAGCCTAGCTGTACCCTTATCCTACTCTTCTGTTCTTCTGGTGATGTAGAGTATAATCCAGGCCCTGCAGCGCCTAGCTCCTCACATTCCCCAGGTGCTCATTTGTTGACTTCTGTAAATCAAAGTTTGTCACGTGCGCCAAATACAACAGGTGTAGACCTTACAGTGAAACGCTTACTTACAGGCTCTAACCAATAGTGCAAAAAAGGTATTAGGTGAACAATAGGTAAGTAAAGAAAAAAAAAACTGTAAAAAGACAGGCTATATACAGTAGCGAGGGTACATACAGACACTGGTTAGTCAGGCTGATTGAAGTAGTATGTACATGTAGATATGGTTAAAGTGACTGCATATATGATGAACAGAGAGGAGCAGTAGCATAAAAGAGGGGTTGGTGGGTGGCGGGACACAATGCAGATAGCCCGGTTAGCCAATGTGCGGGAGCACTGGTTGGTCGGCCCAATTGAGGTAGTATGTACATTAATGTATAGTTAAAATGACTATGCATATGATAAACGGAGAGTAGCATCAGCGTTAAAGAGGGGTTGGGTTGGGGGGGCACACAATGCAAATAGTCTGGGTAGCCATTTGATTACCTGTTCTGGAGTCTTATGGCTTGGGGGTAAAAACTGTTGAAGCCTTTTTGTCCTAGACTTGGCACTCCGGTAGTAAAGAGAACAGTCTGACTGGGGTGGCCTTCCTCTGACACCGCCTGGTGTAGAGTTCCTGGATGGCAGGCAGCTTAGACCCAGTGATGTACTGGGCCATACACACTACCCTCTGTAGTACCTTGCTGTCAGAGGCTGAGCAATTGCCGTACCAGGCAGTGATGCAACCAGTGCTCTCGATGTTGCAGCTGTAATACATTTTGAGGATCTCAGGACCCATGCCAAGTCTTAGTTTCCTGAGGAGGAATAGGCTTTGTCGTGCCGACTGTCTTGCTGTGTTTGGACCATGATAGTTTGATGTGGACATCAAGGAACTTGAAGCTCTCAACCTGCTCCACTATAGCCCCGTCAATGAGAATGGGTGGCGTGCGCTGTCCTCCTTTTCCTGTAGTCTACAATCATCTCCTTAGTCTTGGTTACGTTGAGGGATAGGTTGTTATTCTGGCACCACACGGCCAGTTCTCTGACCTCTTCCCTATAGGCTGTCTCGTTGTTTTCGGTGATCATGCCTTCCACTGTTGTCATCTGCAAACTTAATGATGGTGTTGGAGTCGTGCCTGGCCATGCAGTCGTGGGTGAACAGGGAGTACAGGAGGGGACTGAGCATGCACCCCTGGGGAGCTCCAGTGTTGAGGATCAGCGTGGCAGATGTGTTGCTACCTACCCACACCACCTGGGGCTGTCCGTCAGGGTGTCCAGGGTCCAGTTGCAGATGGAGGTGTTTAGTCCCAGGATCCTTAGCTTGGTGATGAGCTTTGAGGGTACTATGGTGTTGAACGCTAAGCTGTCGTCAATGAATAGCATTCTCACATAAGAGTTCCTTTTGTCCAAGTGGGAAATGGCAGTGTGGAGTGCAATAGAGATGGCATCATCTGTGGATCTGTTTGGGCGGTATGAAAATTGGAGTGTGTTTAGGGTTTCTGGAATAATGGTGTTGACCTGAGCCATTACCAACCTTTCAAAGCACATCATGGCTACGGACGTGAGTGCTACACGTCTGTAGTCATTTAGGCAGGTTGCCTTTGTGTTCTTAGGCACAGGGACTATGATGGTCTGCTTGAAACATGTTGGTAATACAGTTTCAATCAGGGACATGTAACCTTAAAAGCCTTGGTTTCATGCATGTTAACATTAGAATCCTCCTCCCTAAGTTTTTTTTATTCACTGCTTTAGCAAGATAGAACGGCCAAACGCGGTGGAGTAAGCCTGCAGAGTTATGTCATACTATCTAGGTCTGTGCCCAAACAATTCAAGCTTCTACTTCTAAGAATCCACCTTTCCAGAAAGAAGTCTTTCACTGTTGCCGCTTGTTATAAGACCACCTTCCACCCCCAGCTGTGCCCTGGACACCATATGTGAATTGATTGCCCCCCATCTATCTTCAGAGCTCATACTGTTAGGTGACCTAACTGGGACATGCTTAACACCCCGGCCATCCTACAATCTAAGGTAGATCCCCTCATTCTCACACAAATTATCAATGAACCTACCAAGTACAACCCCAAATCTGTAAACATGGGCACCCTCATAGATGTCATCCTGACCAACCTAACCTCTAAATACACCTCTGCTGTTTGATCTCAGCGATCACTGCTTCATTGCCAGCGTCCGTAATGGGTCTGCGGTCAGACCCACCTCATCACTGTCACACGCTCCCTAAAACACTTCAGTGAGCAGGCCTTTCTAATCGACCTGGTCCGGGTATCCTGGAAGGATATTGACATTCCGTCAGTAGAGGATGCCTGGTTGCTCTTTAAAAGTGCTTTCCTAGTCTTAAATAAGCATGCCCCGTTCAGAAAATGTAGAACCAGGAACAAATATAGCCCTTGGTTCACTACAGACCTGACTGCCCTTGACCAGCACAAAAACATCCTTTGGTGTACTGCATTAGCATCAACTAGCCCCCATGATATGCAACTTTTCAGGGATTTTAGGAACCAATATACACAGGCAGTTAGGAAAGCAAAGGCTAGCTTTTTCAAGCAGAAATTTGCATCCTGTAGCACAAACTCTCATTTCTCCTTCACACAAATCCAGATAGCTGATGTTGTGAAAGTTGCATAATCCGGACCCTGACAAATCAGCTGGGCTAGACAATCTGGACCCTCTATTTCTAAAATCATCCACAATTGTTGCAACCCCTATTACTAGCCTGTTCAACCTCTTTGGTATCGTGTGAGATCCCCAAAGATTGGAAAGCTGCCGCGGTCATCGCCCTCCTCAAAGGGGGAGACACTCTAGACTAGAGGTCGACCGATTAATCGGAATGGCCGATTTAATTAGGGCCGATTTCAGGTTTTCATAACAATCGGAAATCGGTATTTTTGGGCGCCCATTTGCTGATAATTTTTTTAAATATTTTTTATATATATTTATATATTTTTTATATACCTTTATTTAACTTGGCAAGTCAGTTAAGAACACATTCTTATTTTCAATGACCTAGGAACGGTGGGTTAACTGCCTCGTTCAGGGGCAGAACGACAGATTTTCACCTTGTCAGCTTGGGGGATCCAACCTTGCAACCTTACAGTTAACTTGTCCAACGCAATAACGACCGGCCTCTCTCTCGTTGCACTCCACAAAGAGACTGCCTGTTAGGCGAATGCAGTAAGCCAAGTTAAGTTGCTAGCTAGCATTAAACTTATCTGAAAAAACAATCAATCATAATCACTAGTTAACTACACATGGTTGATGATAGTACTACATATTATCTAGCGCGTCCTGCGTTGCATATAATCTGACTGAGCATACAAGTAAACATTCATTCAAACAGGACTTTCGTGCGTTTTGCCAGCAGCTCTTTGTTGTGCGTCAAGCATTGCGCTGTTTATGACTTCAAGCCTATCAACTCCCGGGATGATGCTGGTGTAACCAAAGTGAAATGGCTAGCTAGTCAGCGCACACTAATAGCGTTTCAAACGTCACTCGCTCGGAGCCTTCTAGTAGTTGTTCCCCTTGCTCTGCATGGGTAACGCTGCTTCGAGGGTGGCTGTTGTCGTTGTGTTGCTTGTTCGAGCCCAGGAAGGAGCGAGGAGAGGGACGGAAGCTATACTGTTGTTACACTGGCAATACTAAAGTGCCTATAAGAACATCCAATAGTCAAAGGTTAATGAAATACAAATGGTATAGAGGGAAATAGTTCTATAATTCCTATAATAACTACAACCTAAAACTTCTTACCTGGGAATATTGAAGACTCATGTTGAAAGGAACCACCAGCTTTCATATGTTCTCATGTTCTGAGCAAGGAACTGAAACGTTAGCTTTCTTACATAGCACATATTGCACTTTTGCTTCTCCAACACTTTGTTTTTGCATTATTTAAACCAAATTGAACATGTTTCATTATTTACTTGAGGCTAAATGTATTTTATTGTTGTATTATATTAAGTTAAAATAAGTGTTCATTCAGTATTGTTGTAATTGTCATTATTACTAATAAATAAATAAAAATCGTCCCATTCATCGGTATCGGCTTTTTTTGGTCCTCCAATAATCGGTATCGGTGTTGAAAAATGATAATCGGTCGACCTCTACTCTAGACCTATATCTATCCTACCCTGCCTTTCTAAAGTCTTCGAAAGCCAAGTTAACAATTTTTTTTATTTTATTTTACCTTTATTTAACCAGGGTAGGCAAGTTGAGAACAAGTTCTCATTTACAATTGCGACCTGGCCAAGATAAAGCAAAGCAGTTCGACAGATAAAACGACACAGAGTTACACATGGAGTAAAAACAAACATACAGTCAATAATGCAGTATAAACAAGTCTATATACAATGTGAGCAAATGAGGTGAGAAGGGAGGTAAAGGCAAAAAAGGCCAAGATGGCAAAGTAAATACAATATAGCAAGTAAAATACTGGAATGGTAGTTTTGCAATGGAAGAATGTGCAAAGTAGAAATAAAAAAATAATGGGGTGCAAAGGAGCAAAATAAATAAATAAATTAAAATTAAATACAGTTGGGAAAGAGGTAGTTGTTTGGGCTAAATTATAGGTGGGCTATGTACAGGTGCAGTAATCTGTGAGCTGCTCTGACAGTTGGTGCTTAAAGCTAGTGAGGGAGATAAGTGTTTCCAGTTTCAGAGATTTTTGTAGTTCGTTCCAGTCATTGGCAGCAGAGAACTGGAAGGAGAGGCGGCCAAAGAAAGAATTGGTTTTGGGGGTGACTAGAGAGATATACCTGCTGGAGCGTGTGCTACAGGTGGGAGATGCTATGGTGACCAGCGAGCTGAGATAAGGGGGGACTTTACCTAGCAGGGTCTTGTAGATGACATGGAGCCAGTGGGTTTGGCGACGAGTATGAAGCGAGGGCCAGCCAACGAGAGCGTACAGGTCGCAATGGTGGGTAGTATATGGGGCTTTGGTGATAAAACGGATTGCACTGTGATAGACTGCATCCAATTTGTTGAGTAGGGTATTGGAGGCTATTTTGTAAATGACATCGCCAAAGTCGAGGATTGGTAGGATGGTCAGTTTTACAAGGGTATGTTTGGCAGCATGAGTGAAGGATGCTTTGTTGCGAAATAGGAAGCCAATTCTAGATTTAACTTTGGATTGGAGATGTTTGATATGGGTCTGGAAGGAGAGTTTACAATCTAACCAGACACCTAAGTATTTGTAGTTGTCCACGTATTCTAAGTCAGAGCCGTCCAGAGTAGTGATGTTGGACAGGCGGGTAGGTGCAGGCAGCGATCGGTTGAAGAGCATGCATTTAGTTTTACTTGCATTCAAGAGCAATTGGAGGCCACGGAAGGAGAGTTGTATGGCATTGAAGCTTGCCTGGAGGGTTGTTAACACAGTGTCCAGAGAAGGGCCGGAAGTATACAGAATGGTGTCGTCTGCGTAGAGGTGGATCAGGGACTCACCAGCAGCAAGAGCGACCTCATTGATGTATACAGAGAAGAGAGTCGGTCCAAGAATTGAACCCTGTGGCACCCCCATAGAGACTGCCAGAGGTCCGGACAGCAGACCCTCCGATTTGACACACTGAACTCTATCAGAGAAGTAGTTGGTGAACCAGGCGAGGCAATCATTTGAGAAACCAAGGCTGTCGAGTCTGCCGATGAGGATATGGTGATTGACAGAGTCGAAAGCCTTGGCCAGATCAATGAATACGGCTGCACAGTAATGTTTCTTATCGATGGCGGTTAAGATATCGTTTAGGACCTTGAGCGTGGCTGAGGTGCACCCATGACCAGCTCTGAAACCAGATTGCATAGCAGAGAAGGTATGGTGAGATTCGAAATGGTCGGTAATCTGTTTGTTGACTTGGCTTTCGAAGACCTTAGAAAGGCACGGTAGGATAGATATAGGTCTGTAGCAGTTTGGGTCAAGAGTGTCCCCCCCTTTGAAGAGGGGGATGACCGCAGCTGCTTTCCAATCTTTGGGAATCTCAGACGACACGAAAGAGAGGTTGAACAGGCTAGTAATAGGGGTGGCAACAATTTCGGCAGATAATTTTAGAAAGAAAGGGTCCAGATTGTCTAGCCCGGCTGATTTGTAGGGGTCCAGATTTTGCAGCTCTTTCAGAACATCAGCTGAATGGATTTGGGAGAAGGAGAAATGGGGAAGGCTTGGGCGAGTTGCTGTTGGGGGTGCAGTGCTGTTGTCCGGGGTAGGAGTAGCCAGGTGGAAAGCATGGCCAGCCGTAGAAAAATGCTTATTGAAATTCTCAATTATGGTGGATTTATCAGTGGTGACAGTGTTTCCTATCTTCAGTGCAGTGGGCAGCTGGGAGGAGGTGTTCTTATTCTCCATGGACTTTACAGTGTCCCAGAACTTTTTTGAGTTAGTGTTGCAGGAAGCAAATTTCTGCTTGAAAAAGCTAGCCTTGGCTTTTCTAACTGCCTGTGTATAATGATTTCTAGCTTCCCTGAACAGCTGCATATCACGGGGGCTGTTCGATGCTAATGCAGAACGCCATAGGATGTTTTTGTGTTGGTTAAGGGCAGTCAGGTCTGGGGAGAACCAAGGGCTATATCTGTTCCTGGTTCTAAATTTCTTGAATGGGGCATGTTTATTTAGGATGGTTAGGAAGGCATTTTTAAAAAATATCCAGGCATCCTCTACTGACGGGATGAGATCAATATCCTTCCAGGATACCCCGGCCAGGTCGATTAGAAAGGCCTGCTCGCAGAAGTGTTTCAGGGAGCGTTTTACAGTGATGAGTGGCGGTCGTTTGACCGCTGACCCATTACGGATGCAGGCAATGAGGCAGTGATCGCTGAGATCTTGGTTGAAGACAGCAGAGGTGTATTTAGAGGGGAAGTTGGTTAGGATGATATCTATGAGGGTGCCCGTGTTTAAGGTTTTGGGGAGGTACCTGGTAGGTTCATTGATAATTTGTGTGAGATTGAGGGCATCAAGTTTAGATTGTAGGATGGCTGGGGTGTTAAGCATGTTCCAGTTTAGGTCGCCTAGCAGCACGAACTCTGAAGATAGATGGGGGGCAATCAGTTCACATATGGTGTCCAGAGCACAGCTGGGGGCAGAGGGTGGTCTATAGCAGGCGGCAACGGTGAGAGACTTGTTTTTAGAGAGGTGGATTTTTAAAAGTAGAAGTTCAAATTGTTTGGGTACAGACCTGGATAGTAGGACAGAACTCTGCAGGCTATCTTTGCAGTAGATTGCAACACCGCCCCCTTTGGCAGTTCTATCTTGTCTGAAAATGTTGTAGTTTGGAATTAAAATGTCTGAGTTTTTGGTGGTCTTCCTAAGCCAGGATTCAGACACAGCTAGAACATCCGGGTTGGCAGAGTGTGCTAAAGCAGTGAATAGAACAAACTTAGGGAGGAGGCTTCTAATGTTAACATGCATGAAACCAAGGCTATTACGGTTACAGAAGTCGTCAAAAGAGAGCGCCTGGGGAATAGGAGTGGAGCTAGGCACTGCAGGGCCTGGATTCACCTCTACATCGCCAGAGGAACATAGGAGGAGTAGAATAAGGGTACGGCTAAAAGCTATGAGAATTGGTCGTCTAGAACGTCTGGAACATAGAGTAAAAGGAGGTTTCTGGGGGCGATAAAATAGCATCAAGGTATAATGTACAGACAAATGTATGGTAGGATGTGAATACAGTGGAGGTAAACCTAGGTATTGAGTGATGAAGAGAGAGATATTGTCTCTAGAAACATCGTTGAAACCAGGAGATGTCATTGCATGTGTGGGTGGTGGAACTAATAGGTTGGATAAGGTATAGTGAGCAGGACTAGAGTGCAGTGAAATAAGCCAATAAACACTAACCAGAACAGAAATGGACAAGACATATTGACATTAAGGAGAGGCATGCTTAGTCGAGTGATCAAAAGGGTCCGGTGAGTGGAGAGGTTGGTTGGTGATTTAGACAGCTAGCCAGGGCATCGGTAGCAAGCTAGCATAGGATGGAGGTCTGTTGTTAGCTACCTCTTGCGTTCCGTCAGTAGATTAGTGGGGTTCCGTGTGGTAGAGGGGATTAATCCAAATCACACAACAACAACAAAAATAAAAACAATAGATATAGTTATAGAGGCCCAAGAAGAAAACATAATAATAATAATAATAATAATAATAAAAAATAAAATAAAAATATATAAAAAAAACCGATCACCAACCATTTTGAATCACACCGTACCTTCTCCGCTATGCAATCTGTTTTCCGAGCTGGTCATGGGTGCACCTCGGCCACACTCAAGGTCCTAAATGATATCATAACCTCCATCGATAAAATACAATACTGTATTCATTGACCTGGCCAAGTCTTTCGTCTCGGTCAATCACCACATTCTTATCGGTAGACTCGACAGCCTTGGTTTCTCAAATGACTGCCTCGCCTGGTTCACCAACTACGTCTCTGATAGAGTTCAATGTGTCAAATCAGAGGGCCTGTTTTCCGGACCTCTGGCAGTCTCCATGGGGGTGCCACAGGGTTCAATTCTCGGGTCGACTCTTTTCTCTGTATACAGAAATGATGTCACTCTTGCTGCTGGTCATTCTCTGATCCACCTCTATGCATACGAGACCATTGTGTATACTTCTGGCCCTTTGGACACTGTGTTAACTAACCTTCAGACGCGCTTCAATGCCATACAACTTCTTCCGTGGCCTCCAACTGCTCTTAAATGCAAGTAAAACTAAATACATGCTCTTCAACTGATCGCTGCCTGCACCTGCCCGCCCATCCAGCATCGCTTCTCTGGACGGTTCTGACTTAGAATATGTGGACAACTACAAACACCCAGGTGTCTGGTTAGACCCTAAACTCTCCAATCTCCAATCCAAAATGAAATCTAGAATCAGCTTCCTATTTTGCAACAAAGCATCTTTCACTGCCAAACACCCTTGTAAAACTGACTATCCTACCGATCCTTCACTTCGGCGATGTAATTTACAAAATAGCCTCCAACACTACTCAACACATTGGATGCAGTCTATCATAGTGCCATCTGTTTTGTCACCAAAGCCCCATATACTACCCACCACTGCGACCTGTATGCTCTCGTTGTCTGGCCCTCACTTCATATTCGTCGCCAAACCCACTGGCTCCAGGTCATCTACAAGTCTTTGCTAGGTAAAGTCCCGCCTTATCTCAGCTCACTGGTCACCGTAGCGGCACCCACCCGTAGCACGCGCTCCAGCAGGTATGTTTCACTGGTCACCCCAAAAGCCAATTCCTCCTTTGGCCGCCTTTCCTTCCAATTCTCTGCTGCCAATGGCTGGAATGAATTGCAAAAATCACTAAAGCTGGAGACTCATACCTCCCTCACTTAAAGCATCAGCTGTGAGAGCAGCTCACAGATCACTGCACCTGTACATAGCCCATCTGTAAATAGCTCATCCAACTACCTCATCCCCATATTGGTATTTATTTTATTGCTCCTTTGCACCCCAATATCCCTATTTGCACATTCATCTTCTGCACATCTATCACTCCAGTGTTTAATTGCTAAATTGTATTTACTTCTCCACTACGGCCTATTTATTGCCTTTCCTCCCTAATCTTATTTGCACACACTGTATATAGATTTTTTATATTGTGTTATTGACTGTATGTTTGTTTATTCCACGTAACTCTGGTTGTTTTTACAACATATAATCGATAATATTTCAACCGGACTGTAGCTTCTTCAATAGGAGGGAGAGAGTGAGAATGTCTGCTCCAAGCTGTTGCGCATGCAAAACGCTGCTGGCACCCAGTCTTCCAATGATGTGCGATGTGTTCTTTTCTCGCTCATTTTTTTAAATAAAAGCCTGAAAATATCTAAAGACTGACACCTTGAAGAAGCGATAGGAAAAGGAATCTGGTTGCGATCCCTTTAAATGGAGTGTAGGCAGGCAATGGAACAGAGAGCATTCAGGAAAAACAGCACTTCCGGGTTGGAGTTTCCTCAGGTTTTCACCTGCAATACCAGTTCTGTCATACTCAGACAATATTTTGACAGTTTTGGAAACTTTAGTGTTTTCTATCCTAATCTGACAATTCTATGCAGTTTCATTTGGGTACGTTTTTCATCCAAACATCAAAATACTGCCCTGTACACTCAATAGTTTAATCTACCCATCGTGTCCAATTTCAAAAATGCTTTACAGCGAATGCACCACATATGATTGTTAGGTCATAGCCAAGTTGAAAAAACAGCCATTTTTCCAGCCAAAGAAAGGAGTCAAAAAAGCAGAAATATAGATAAAATGAATCACTAACCTTTGATCTTCATCAGATGACACTCATAGGACATCATGTTACACAATACATGTATGGTTTGTTCGATAATGTGCATATTTATATCCAAAAATCTGTTTACATTGGCGCGTTACGTGCAGTAATGTTTTGATTCCAAAACATCCGGTGATTTTGCAGAAATACTCATAATAAACATTGATAATAGATACAAGTGTTATTCACAGAATTAAAGATGTTCTTCTCCTTAATACAACCGCCGTGTCAGATTTGAAAAAATCTTTACGGAAAAAGCATAATCTGAGAACGGCGCTCAGAACCCAAAACAGCCAGAGGAATATCCGCTATTTTGGAGTCAACAAAGTTAGAAACAACACCATAAATATTCACTTACCTTTGATCTTCATCAGAAGGCACTCCCAGGAATCCCAGTTCGACAATAAATGACTGATTAGTTCCATAAGTCCCTAATTTATGTCCAAAATAGCCACTTGTTAGCGTGTTCAGCCCAGTAATCCATCTTCATGAGGCGCAGGCACTTTGTCCAGACAAAAACTTGAAAAGTTCCGTTAGTCCTTTAGAAACAAGTCAAACCATGTATGGAATCAATCTTTAGGATGTTTTTAACACAAAACATCAATAATGTTCCAACCGGAGAATTCCTTTGTCTTCAGAAAAGCACTGGGACGAGAGGTAACTCGGGTCGTGAGCGCGTGTCTTGAGACCAAGGCACTCTTCCAGACCACTGACTCAGAGGTCTCAAGAGCCCTTCCATTATAGTAGAATCCTCATTCAAATTTCTAAAGATGTTTGACATCTAGTGGAAGCCTTAGGAAGTGCAAATTTATCCATATCTCAATGTGTATTCGGTAGGCCAAGCTTTGGAAAAACTACAAACCTCCACTTCCTGGTTGGATTTTTCTCAGGTTTTTGCCTGCCATATGAGTTCTGTTGTACTCACAGACATCATTCAAACAGTTTTAGAAACGTCAGTGTTTTCTATCCAATGGTAATAATAATATGCATATATTAGCATCTGGGATAGAGTAGGAGGCAGTTCACTATGGGCATGCAATTTATCCAAAGTGAAAATGCTGCCCCCTATCCCTAAAAAGTTAACTAGTTATGTGACTTCTGAAGGTAATTGGTTGCACCAGATCTTATTTAGGGGCTTCATAGCAAGAAGAGTGAATACATATGCACGCACCACTTTTCCGTTTTACATTTTTTAAGCAATTTTTTTTTCACTTCACCAATTTGGACTATTTTGTGTGTCCTTTGAATGAAATCCAAATAAAAATCCATTAATTACAGGTTGTAATGCAACAAAATAGTAAAAATGCTAAGAGGGATGAATACTTATGCAAGGCACTGTAGTTCAATGGTTCTCAAACTTTTTGACCTGCGATCCCCACACATGCGTGCACGCAAAATTGCTGCGTAAATGTAACCTGTCATTACAGCCATAAACAGTGAAGCATTTTCAAAACACACCACACAGAAATAAACTGTTTTACACCTGCATTTTGAGATGAAAGTCAATCATGTTAGCAGGCAATGTCATGTCACATTGTCACTTCTCTGGAGTTGAGAGCAAGCAGGATAATACCTACCCTACCTGTATGCAGAGGTTGTTGCAGGAGATAAATGGAAAGCATGGTCTGTCACCACACTCTGCCTGCAGGATGCTTTTTGCCAACTGTGTAGACCCTTTTTTTCCTCACAAATATCGTAACATATTCTTGCTAATGTATTACCTTATCCCATAATATTGAAGAGCTCCAGACATGTATGACCTGTTTCTGGAAACTAGGCGTATGTCGCGCGTCACTACTTCATAGGAGAGCTGTTTGAACATAACCTTTTAAAACATTTTTTTTATCAAAATGCTTTTGTTTGGCAGAAATGTCTTCTCGAACATGTGAACTTTCATGTGCCTTAATAACAAACTTGTATGCCATCTGTAAATACAAATGAAATTGTTAAATTACGAGCCTAGTTGGTTTAGCCACAGAAAAAGCCAGCAACCTTCCCGCTAGACGTGATTGGCTGAGATAATTAGTGGGCTGGACATGCTGAGAGATGAGTTTGGATTGGTCTACCATATAGCACGCTTCTGTCTATTTGAGCTAGTTAGACAGAATTACCAACACATACTAACGCAGCTTTTTTTTTTATGTATCACGTAGCAAAACTGCATAAGTGTCGCTCTCCACTTTCTTGTTCAGTGGAATTTGAGTATGATATCTAAGGAGATGGAGAAAACACCTGTCTTTGGATTACATCTTCAAACTAAGGGCAACCATGGCATTCGTGACAGGAGACGCGTCCATCTATGATGTATATGGGTAAGAAAGTGATGTAGTTTCAAGTTATTGTACTGTTAGCTAGCTAACGTTACGTGTATGATCTTATTATTTGTATGTCAGAGCCATTTGCTTGGGTAGCTAACATTGAATCTGTTGGTTGGTTAGCTACCTGCAGATTCAAGATGGGTAGTAACGTAATGAGTTGGAATTATGGTTCATTGTTTAGCTAGTTATCTACAAGTCTGAACAGAAGACTCCCCTATGGAAGTATCCATTTCAATAGAATGTCACTGTGACAACTGTTCATATACGTTGGTTAGATACCTGCAGATTCATGCAGGGTAGTAACATCATGAGTTGTTGTTCATTATTTAGCTAGCTAGCTACATGTCTTAACAGAAGACTCTACTATGTAAGTAACCATTTCGGGGTGCGTTCGTAAAATAAGTCTGACCATCCATTACGATTTCAGAGCACTCTCGTCTGAGTGTTCCAGAGCGCAGAATAACTGATTTACGTCGGCAAAAAAAACGCAATTCAATTGTTGCCAGCAGTACAGTTAGTCACCAATGCTTTGGATAACATAACCGCCTAACCAGCTCTGCTAGGGTGAGTAATGTTCCGTGATCTGTTCTCTCATTTGTGTCTGGAAGTAGCTAGCAAGTTAGCTTGGGTGCTTGACTGTTATTTTTTAAAATGTATTATTATATACAAACGAGTACATAAACCTAACAGACTGAGTATTACATATCGAGATACATTTTCAATTTGGCAAAGTCTTATGGTACGTATTGCTGCTTTGTTTTAGCACTTTCTGATCATTTCAAAATAATGTTTTAATTCTGTCTTCAATGCGGAGAGGGGTTTTGTTCTCCACCCACTTCATTTTATGGATTAAGAATCTGCAATGAAAAATAAAAAATGTAACAAAAGTTAAATCGGGGTCCATATAATTTTGATCAAAATAAGTATTTCAAATTAACATTAATAGTAGTTAAAAAAATATAAAAAAATCTATCTCTCTCCAATCGGACATAAGAACAGTCCCAAAATCAATGGGCAAGAGTCTCGGTCACATCCACAAATACAGATTTGTTAAGAATCGCTATTTTGAATCTGTGTATAATAAAGGTCTTTACAGGAGTGCTTGACTGCTGCTGTTAGTACAGAATGCTTGGATCAACCCTTAAAGAGATGATTGGGGCTAAAGAGATGGGTCGGTCTAAAGCTTAAGAGGGTGTGAACGATGCTGAATGGGAGTAGAAGGGCTCTCCAGTAGTAGTACCAAAACATTCAAAGGCCACAGTGAGTTTACAAGTTAATCAACTTTCAAAGCAAAAATGACTTTCCCATTGTTCCTCAAATGCAGTGTTTGATATACCCTTTTGTAGCTCTGAGTCTCTACTTTTATCCAATGTAAAAAACAATTTTGCTACATGAGACCGAATTTGTATTTTATTTAGTTTTTTTGAGCCGGTTGGTCACAGCCACCCAAAGTAGGACTACTGGCTATATATCTGAAATATATGTAAATGATCAAAGAACTTGCCAGGTAGCTTAACCTTATTGTTTTGGCAAAGATTAGTCTGTAGTAGACTGCAAAACTGTATGTTTGGATAATATAAAAGTAGGCATACTCTTATCAGGAAAAACATAGAAAATTAAATGTGTGCTTTCTGGATATGCTCGCTCGACTTTGCGAGAAAACTGGTCACCAACAAGACATGCAACTTTTTGGTGCTGAAGCACAGATTAGGTTTTTTAGACAATTTGTTGCAATACCGTAGACCTATGCTAGAAACCAGATCAAATAGACAAAGGTAGAAATATATATAAAATACAAATGGTATGCATATGTAGTCAAGTAAATGTATTAAAAAGTCTATTTTTCCTATTCAGTTTCATACTCCTTTTATTCTCCACTTTAAGAACGGCCCAACTCTGACGTTACCCCATTTGAAGGTGATATTTAAAATTGTTAAGGTAAGGGTTTAAGATTCCGGATAGAACTAACACTTTGGGAAATACTGCACCAGCTTACCGGACCTGTTATTGACAGTTTGCTGATCCAATCAGAGGGCAGTGTGCATTTCACTAGCCAGTCTGTTACAAGTTTTTTCTTTGCATGTGTGCTGCTGATTGCGGCTTTTCTCTGTCTGCTTGGTGAGTAATCTATGGAGAATCTGCCACAAAATGAGTGATAAAACGCCTTGAGGCTCCAAGTCCAAATCAACTCAAGTTTTTATTTTCTATTATGTCGACTCTCGAGTCCTCACATTTGTGAATCGAGTCGGACTCGAATCCGAGGAGTCCGCACCTCTGCTGCATACTATCTGAAAGAAAGACCTTTTACTTTCCCGTTGTTTACTGTGTGTTGAATTGTGTTGCTGACCAGAACTGCTAAGTAGTTCTTGACTTGATGGCCTGGTGTGGCCTTGCTGGATCTTATTCAGACCACGTGGATGTGTTTAGCAGAAGGGACAGCTCAGTCAGACTCTGCCCATAGTCTGTCTGCACACTGATTATCCCTCAAGTGCTGCTGCAGGGATTTAGAAAATGCCTTAAGTGGCGGGCCCTTGTGCCGGGATGACACATGGAGAGACTGTGTCCTTTGTTTAAGAGGGCTTTCACTGTCACTGCAGTTCTAAAAGTTAGAAATCTTAAAATTCTTGTCAATTTACTAAACTGCATTACACTCGAGGAAATAACCCTGTGCCATGACCTTCGGATTAGACTCTATCAGTGTCTGTCAGTAACCCTCCCTCCCTCAAAGTGGCCATGAAGTCACCATTGTCTAGAGCTTTACGTGCAGTCAGGGTATTCCTCTAGGTTAATCAGTGCTCTGATTTGAGTAAGTGATCACACCCCCCTCCTTCTCCCACTCTCTCCCCTCTGCCCCCCCCCCCCCCCCCCTCTATCGCTCTGGCTCCGTCTCCCCCCTCTATCGCTCTGGCGATGGTAAAGTAGCATAGTGCATGCCTGCTCGCCCGGGTACTTCCTTCAGCCCTACACCAGAATAGCTAGCTCAGTGTTCCGGGCAGGCAGGCACCTGTGGAATCCAGGTGTTGATGATGTAACCAGTTCTGTCCCTTTCTTGGTCTCTGAGCCTAGGCATGATGAGAGCCTCTCTCGGGACCACGTTAAGAAGCTAGGCCAGAGAGATTTGGTTGTATATAGGCAGATTTCTAGCTGGCAAAATGCTAAGTAATCTGCAGCACCACATGACAAATTGGTGTAAGAAAAAATAAGTTAAATTTGACATACACTATGCATCTCAAATACAGTTCTGAACGCTGGACCTAGTATGGCTATTTCTGGACTTTGTATCTTGATCCAATTGCCTTAATCCAATGTGTTTTGCTCTTGTGGATCCAGTCTCATCTAGCACTTTTCTCTGGCATCAGCATGTGGCCTAGTGTAGCATATTGGCTTTTCCAGCCTGTGTGTGTCTCAGGGCTCTGGGAGAGTGTGTCTGCTGCGGTCTGAGAGGATACTGAGTCTGAAGGCAGAGCTTATTTTATTTTTTAAATTAAAAATCCCATTTACATAATTATTCAAACCCTTTACTCACTACTTTGTTGAAGCACCTTTTTGTCAGCGATTATTGCCTTGTCTTGTGTATGACGCTACAATCTTGGTACACCTGCTGTATTTAGAGTTTTTCCCCTTCTCTGCAGTATGCTCTGTCAGGTTAAATTGGGAGCATCGCCGCACAGCTATTTTCAGGTGTCTCCAGAGATGTTCGTCCAGGCCACTAAAGGACATTCCGAGACTTGTCCTGAAGCCAGTCCTGCATTGTCTTGTCTTTGTCCTTAGGGTCATTGTCTGAATGCTCTGGAGCAGGTTTTCATCAAGGATCTTTCTGTACTTTGCTCCGTTCATCTTTCCTTCGATCCTGATTAGTCTCCCAGTCCCTGCTGCTGAAAACATCCCCACATGCTTCACAGTAGGGATGGTGCCAGATTTGTTCCAGATGTGATGCTTGGCATTCAGGCTAAAGAGTTCAATCTTGGTTTCATCAGATCAGAGAATCTTGTTTCTCATGGTCTGAGAGTCCTTGAGGTGCCTTTTGGCAAACTCGAAGTGGGCTGTCTCATGTCTTTTACTGAGGAGTGGCCTCCATCTGGCCACTCTACCATAAAGGCCTGATTGGTGGAGGGCTACAGAGATGGTTGTCCTTCTGGAAGGTTCTCCCATCTCCACAGAAGCTCTATCAGAGTGACCATCGGGTTCCTGGTCACCTCACTTACCAAGGCCCTTTTCCCCCGATTGCTCAGTTTGGCCATTCGGCCAGCTCTAGGAAGAGTCTTGGTGGTTCCAAACTTCTTCCATTTAAGAATGATGGAGGCCACTGTGTTCTTGGTGCTTCAGTGCTGCAGAAATGTTTTGGTACCCTTTCCCAGATCTGTGCCTCGACACAATCCTGTCTCACACAACTCCTTCGACCTCATGGCTTGGTTTTTGCTCTGACATGCACTGTCAACTGTGGGACCTTTTTATAAACAGGTGTGTGCCTTTTTCCAAATCATTTGCAATCAATTTAATTTACCACCGGTGGACTCCCAAGTTGTAGAAACTTCTCAAAATGATCAATGGAAACAGGATGCACCTGAGCTCAATTTCGAGTCTCATAGCAAAGTTTCTGAATACTTATGTAAATAAATTTGCAACCATTTATTAACCTGTTTTTGCTTTGTCATTATGGGGTATTGTGTGTAGAAAAAATAATGTAATAAATTTGAGATTAAGGCTGTAACGAAATGTATAAAAGGGAAGGGGTCTAAATACTTTCTGAATGTGCTGTATATACAGTACCAGTCAAGTTGACACACCTACTCATTCCACGGTTTTTCTTTATTTGTACTATTTTCTACATTGTAGAATAATAGTGAAGACATCAAAACTATGAAATAACACATGGAATCATGTAGTAACCAAAAAAGTGTTAAACAAATCAAAATATATTTTATAATTGAGATTTTTCAAAGTACCCACCCTTTGCCTTGATGACAGCTTTGCACACTCTTGGCATTCTCCCAATCAGCTTCATGAGGTAGTCACCTGGAATACATCTCAATTAACAGGTGTGCCTTGTTAATTTGTGGAATGACTTTCCTCAATGTGTTTGAGCCAATCAGTTGTTGTGACATGGTAGGGGTGGGTATACAGAAGATGGCCATTTTTGCTAAAAGACCAAGTCCATAATATGGCAAGAACAGCTCAAATAAGCCAATCTGGAACATTTTAAGAACTTTGCACTTGAAGAAACTTTGTCGCAAAAACCATCAAGCGCTATGGTGAAACTGGCTCTCATGAGGACCACATAGGAAAGAAAGACCCAGAGTTACCTCTGCTGCAGAGGATAAAATAGTTAACTGCACCTCAGATTGCAGCCCAAATAAATGCTTCACAGAGTTCAACTAACAGACACATCTCAACATCAACTGTTCAGAGGAGACTCTGTGAATCAGGCCTTCATGGTTGAATTGCTGCAAAGAAACCACTTCTAAAGGACACCAATAAGAAGAAGAGATTTGCTTGGGCCAAGCAACACGAGCAATGGACATTACACCAGTGGAAATCTGTCCAAATGTGAGATTTTTGCTTCCAACCACCGTGTCTTTATGAAACGCAGAGTAGGTGAATGGATGATCTCTGCATGTGTGGTTCCCATCGTGAAGCATGGAGGAGGAGGTATGATGTTGTAAGCCTTGCTGGTGACATTGTCAGTGATTTATTTACAATTCAAGGCCAAGAGTGCGACGCTGTCATCAAGGCTACTTTGTAGAATATAAAATATATTCAACAGACTGTCAGCACAGTCAACCCTGGGCCCTTGCTCTCTGCAGCTGTCAATAAGGATATGCACATTGGCGTGCACACTCCGTCTCGTTTCTTCAGACACCAATATGTGCAAAGAGACTGGGGAGGACGTATACTGCTCAGTGTTTTAAGATTATGGAAAGTGTTTTTTTATTTTTATTTTTTTTACATAAAAAAAAAAAAATCCTTCTCAAAATCAGAACAACCCAAGCCTTTGTTTGGTCTGTGGTTGTCATTCTCTCTAAGGCTGTGTGAAGTTGTTTGGAATTCTCAAACCAACACTAGTAGGTGTACAGCATCCAAAATATCTCTATGGCAACAACACTGTTGTCAATCTGACTGTTGTTGACGTAGCAGTATGTAAAAAAATATATATTACTGACGGTAACACGTCCGTCTAGTTGAGGGTGTGCGCACTAGAGGTCGACTGATTTTAAATTTTAAAAAATCTATGCCGATACCGATTTATTGGAGGACCACAAACAGCCAAAACCGATTTTAATCGGCCGATTTTTAAAAACTTGGGGGGGGAAAAAATCATTTTTAGTTATATTTGGTTTAAATAATGCAATAACAAAGTGTTGGAGAAGAAAGTAAAAGTACAATATGTGCCATGTAAGAAAGCTAACGTTTCAGTGCCTTGCTCAGAACATGAGAACATATGAAAGCTGGTGGTTCCTTTTTAACATGAGACTTCAATATCAATTATGACATAACATTGAAGGTTGTACAATGTAACAGTTAACTGCAAGGTTTCAAGATCGAGTCCCCGAGCTGACAATGTGAAAATCTGTCGTTCTTCCCCTGAACAAGGCAGTTAATCCACCGTTCCTAGGCCGTCATTGAAAATAAGAATGTGTTCTTAACTGACTTGCCTAGTTAAATAAAGGTGTGAAAAAAAGAAATGTGCCAAATCGGTGTCCAAAAATTCAGGTTTCCGATTGTTATTAAAACTTGAAATCGGCATAGATTAATCGGTCGACCTCTAGTGCGCACTTAGTAAGCAACATGGTATGGGGAAAATTTCATTTTGGGCCATAGTCGCACACCGCCAACCAAAACCAAGAAGGATTTCAATCAGACACAGCTGATGGAAGATGCATCGTGTCCCTGCCTCAACTTTTTGGGGATTTGAAAGGAATTTACAGAGCCCTATTTAAAGCACCACAACCTCATGAATATTTACGCTGTGTCATTGAGCGCTGCCTAAACCTCGGCTCGTTTGGCTAATGGCACATTTAGGAGGTTTAGCAAGGTGTTGAAACTGGACCGGGGCCTACGGCAACATTCATTACCACCTCCTCTCCTCCCCCTTGTCTCGAGAATAGAGAAAAACGACACCATGACTGCTCTGCAGAGGGATGGCGACGTGCCCAGTAGGCATGAGACTGGTTGTGTCCTAGTTACCCGGGCATGAAGCCTATCTGACTGCCTCCATCCCAAACAGCACAACACTTAGCTTAGTCTACCCTTCTTCCATCAAAGCTACAACTACATCTAGAGGGTGGTCTGTCTGTACAGCCATTGAATAAATATACCTTTACTGTCACACTTAACTAATAATCCAGTTCAGTCCCTCCACAGCATTAAAGGAAAGAAATCCACCCAAAACCAGTCATTCCTTTTAATTCTATAGTTTCAAATAACTGTGAGAAACATGGAAAATCTGCAGCTTAAGTCGACTACAAAATCCACAATTCAATGTGCTCTCTATTGTTTTGATTCCAAAACATCTGGTGATTTTTGCAGAAATACTCATAATAAACATTGATAAAAGATACAAGTGTTATTCACAGAATTAAAGAGACTTCTCCTTAATGCAACCGCTGTGTCAGATTTTATGGAAAAAGCATAATCTGAGAGGTCCTCAGCCCAATCCAGCCAAAGAAATATCCGCCATGTTGGAGTCAACAGATCCCATTCCCCCCTCCTTTATAGCAGAAACCTGAAACAAGTTTCTAAAGACGGTTGACATCTAGTGGAAGCCGTAGGAAGTGCAACTTGACCCCATAGACACTGTGTATTCGGTAGGACCAAGCTTTGAAAAACTACAAACCTCAGATTTCCCACTTCCTGGTTGGATTTTTCTCAGGTTTTCGCCTGCCATATGAGTTCTGTTATACTCACAGACATCATTCAAACAGTTTTAGAAACTTCAGTGTTTTCTATCCAATACTAATAATAATATGCATATATTAGCATCTGGGACAGAGTAGGAGGCAGTTCTCTCTGGGCACACTTTTCATCCAAAAGTGAAAATGCTGCCCCCTATCCCAAAAAGGTTCAATTGCAAATTTCTCGAGGTAGGAATATCTGCAAAATATGATCAATTTTCTCATTTGTGAGAATACATCCTCGTATTGAAAACTGTTTGATGGTTTTTGTGATCTAAAAGTTGTATTCCTATTATCTTCCAGTGTAGTGAGAGCGACTTCATCACAGTGCTACATCATACCAGCCTGGTTTTCTGCCTGCTTGAACGCCAATAACTCAGATAAACATGAAATGACACAGGGAATTGATAGAACATCACTCAGAGATAAACAAAAATTATATAACATTTAAAGTGGGTGAACCTTTCCTTGTAAGGACAGAAAACCAATTGTTTGATGTCCGGACCCGCCCTTCACTATACTACACTACACTCGGCATGTCACTTCAGATCCTCATTGAGGGGAAATAAAGAGTGTGCCCCAAATAAAGGACCTCTGGATCCCTCTGGGTTATGAATTTAGGTCAGTTGGCTGGGCAGAAGAGAACTGGAGAGCGGTGAAGAAGTGTGGCCTCCTGAGATCACTGGCTCTATATTACAGAAACGTTGGTGACGGTGGAATGGAAACCAATGTCCTACATTCTAAATTTGTGACCGGTGAGGCAGACGTTTGTAATACGCAGCTTTTCAGTCACAGCATTTTGTTTCGATAACGGCCGGGCCTGGCACGAACTTATTATTTGCATGGGTCACTAGCAGCAACAGTGTTCCATTCTTTGGATTATCTTATTGCTTTCATGATGTTGTGTTGAATCATTTGTGCCATTGTGAATCTTGAGCTAACATTTTGGTGTGTGCATGTTGGGGGGAGATGGGTAGAGAAATCGAGTACCTGAAAATATTTAGAACAATACTGTCAGTGTTACTGTCGCACATTGCAACGTGCTTTTCACCTGCTCCTAGCCACGGTTTCCCACTCATCCAGAAACGGTGAATGCATGACTTCCATGGCAACCAGAAGTTAATGAATCATTGTGTTCTTGGCACAGGGCCAGGGGTGACCTTCACAGAGAGAGATTAGGAGTTGTTTGACACCACGCTGAGTCCACCAGGCCGGTGGCCCTTGGCCCTCAGACCAGCATGGCGCACACACATGAACGGACACTATTATGCACACGGCCAATGGTGCATTTGATGAACTCAATCAGGAGAATATTCCTTCTTCATCTGCTCATGTTGAGTAACTAATGCAGCGTGGACAGCATTTAGCACGGTTAGTAAACATATGTGAATATATTGTGTTAATTCATTTCCTTTGTGAATAGGCTTGCAGCCTACAGTAGGTGGTTCCTGTCAAAATGTATTATGGTTAATTGTAGTAGAGGGAAAACACAAGATTACATCCTTTCTTTTGTAGTACGCCCAGGCTAGAAATGAAGCAACGTTTCTCAGGTCTTCGTGATGTAGCTGGGATGTCTCCATTTGGGATTAGGATGTTTTTAAATCCTTGCATACAAAACATTCCTTGGCTAAGACAATGAAATAGCATTGACTTGTCAGCTGTCTAGCTTGCAACATCAAGGATGTCATACTCTGACTGCCTCTCAGAGAAGTAGTTGTTCTACTTCAATCTGTCAATGCTGCTGTCATCTTGTTCTTTTATGATTCCAAGACATTACAGTTGGGCACGTTCCTTTTGATGGCAATGTCAGTTTTGTAAATAATGGAAAAACACTTGTCATTTGAAAATGTTCACAGCCATATGTCAAAGAACATGCAGGCTTCAAATCAACTGTTAGAAATATAATAGTGTCTGTCTTGTTGTTTGAAGGGCTTGACTGCTAACAAGGGTATACGTGTGCTCCATCTGTCGTACAGTGTATGTCCAGTGGGAGCTCCACAGCAAGGTGACAAACAGCCGCGCTGCCAAAAACCAGGTGACTCAGGAGACTGAGGATATTGGCAGATGGCCACGGTGTGACGGAAACACTGGACGCCGAGGAGACATGACACAAATGAGTGCCGAAGCCTCTCTTAATTACCTGTCTAGAGCAAGGAGTGCAACGAGGGAGGAACATGATGATGGCAGGCCCACAAAGCACGTCCATTAGAGGCCTTGATCAGACTAATCACCCTGTGGACAAAATAGTGTTGTGATTGTTAGCCTTTTAGCCTCAATTACCCTGGTAGCCTAGTCGGTTAACCTAGCTTTGCCTATTAGCATTGTAACTTTTGATTTGTGGTTTGGACTTTTGAACTTCTATTAGGTTAAGATCAGTCTGTGTGTGTCATTTTGAGGAACTTACAGTAAGTGAAAGCTTAAGGAGGCTAAACGTTCAATGAGATTAGTGTGGCAGCTTTTGGTTGGCCAGCATGTGGTTTGATTGACTCAGCAGTCAGCCTCTCTGGTCTTCTTAGTGCTTCATTGATACGGTCCTTGAGCTTTGCATTTGCATAGAGAGCTAAAAAAAGCTTCTTATGATTTCACTGTAGGAATATTTATGTGAAACCATTTCCCTGAAGGTTAGGTCTTCACCATGGTTCCAACCATTTCAACTGCCATTAATTTCTCTTCTGACTGAATGCACACCAACGTTGAGTTGCCTCTTCACCATCCCCTCCGCAGTGGAAGTCAATGAAACACTCCCCTCAGAATGACAGCTTTCCTCACAGGATTAGATGCATCTTACATGCATTGCTCCAGTGTTCACTTTAGTAGGAAGCACTTCCAGCAGCAATTGTATGACATCTCTGACCCATTTTTTTCCCCTTTCTATTTTTGTTTCTTCAAAAAAGCTTTCAAACTTTCGAAGGTTGAATTGACCAGGGACAAGTCATCAGTTGTTTGAGAGCGCTTTTGTCTCTTTGAGAAAGGTAAACCCTGTCCACCATCACAGCCCCTTCATTTTGCACTAACACACAAGGACGACTCGTGGTTTGGCTGCTTCACAAAAGGGAACCTGTGTTTTGGAGTGTGGAAAACCGAATGTAGGGATGGGCGTTTGACATTTATTTACTATTCAAATAGACATTTTGTCAGAAAATTAATTGGTTGAGAGTAAATAGCAGAATGTCCGCTGTTAACCTCTACCATGTGTATTTGCGTCATTCTGATTGCTTTTTCTCTGGTAGCAACAGCAAAGGAAGACATGTTTGCCATGATAGGACTGATTCTGTTACAAAAAATACTTTCTGGGGACTTTTTGCATTTGTGTCGTATTGTGGAACTCTTGTTAGATGAGCATCTGTAATTGCTATTTAAAGGAGGGAGAAATAGCATACCGATATCAAGGCTGCCTAGAGGGCTAAATGTGCACCAGTAGCTTAACTCAACGTTATAAAAACTACATTCAAAAGTTGGTTTTATTAAATTAAGAATTTCAAATGTCACAAGGATCATTTAATTTAAAGTTTTTTTCATTGTTAAAATCGGCCTAAAAAAAAATCTAACACTAACGTCTGTTCGGCTATCCGAATATTCTTTTAACCTTGCCCATCCCTAGTAGAGTGCATCCGCTCCGAGAGGAGCCTCGGTAGACTATAAATAGGTCTTACGTAATCAAGTTTGATATGACATTATGTAATTACAGAGAGAGCTGCTAGACCAGGTTCAAATGAGAGCCGTTCTTGACCAGAGTCTCTGTCTGCATCGTAGCCCAGGAGGTGTTGAATGTTGATATTAACGAGTGATGGCAGTGCTTATCACAGCGATTTAATGCAGGGCTCGGCTATGGTGTCATTTGAGCGGTAGGGTGCAGTGACAGACGGGGAGAGGGAAGGGAGGCTTGTCTAGGCCTTTTTGATGACGAGTGGGACTGGGAATTGCCAGGGACCTCAATATGATATTGTCACGATACTTACAGTGCTTTCGGAAAGTATTCAGACCCCTTCCCCTTTTCCACATTTTGTTACGTTACAGCCTTATTCTAAAATGGATTAAATAAATACAAGTCCTTATCAATCTACACACAATACTCCATAATAACAAAGTGAAATGTTTGCAAATATATAAATTAATTGATACCTTATTTACATAAGTATTCAGACCCTTTGCTATGAGACACTAAATTGAGCTCCGGTGCATCCTGTTTCCATTGATCATTCTTGATGTTTCTACAACTTGGAGTCCACCGGTGGTAAATTCTATTGATTGGACATGATTTGGAAAGGCGCGAGCACACACCTGTCTATATAAGGTCCCACAGTTGACAGTCCATGTCAGAGCAAAAAACAATGCCATGAGGTCGAAGGAATTGTCCGTAGCGCTGCACGACAGGGTTGTGTTGAGGCACAGATCTGGGGTAACGGTACCAAATGTCTGCAGCATTGGAGGTCCCCAAGAACACAGTGGCCTCCATATTCAATGTCTGCTTTTTAATTTTTACCCATCTACCAATAGGTGCCCTTCTTTGTGAGGCCTTGGAAAACCTCCCTGGTCTTTGGTTGAATCATTGTTTGAAATTCACTGCTCGACTGAGGAACCTTACAGATATTTGTACGTGTGGGGTACATACAGTAGATGAGTTAATCATTCAAAAATCATATTAAACACTTTTGCACACAGTGAGTCCATGCAATTTATGTGATTTTATTCCGATTTTTTTTTTAAACTTAGGCTTGCCTTAAAGGGGTTGAATACTTCTTGACTCAAGACATTTCAGATTTTCATTTTTATTTAGTCAAATGTTCTAAATGTTCTTTGCCATTATGAGGTAGTGTGTAGGCCAGTGGCACAAAATATCAATGATCTTTTTCAAATTCCGGCTGTAACAAAACAAAATGTGGAAAAAGTCAAGGGGTGTGAATACTTTCTGAATTCGCTGTATATTTCTGCGTATCATAGTCCGGGTCATGGACTATACATGTGAAGATTACCCATTTCCTCTGATGGAAGATGAATTATGTAGAGATACTGTAGTATACAGGATATGTCCATTTATAGTTACTTGGCTAGCTCCTCAAAGTACCACTGCCCCACTTTCTATACAGCCCTACTCTCTACTGTACACTTTCACTATCTAGATTGCTCACGTAATGTGTTATGGAATAGTTCAATGTTGTACATTCATAGATGGATGTATACAATCTGTGCAGTTATAGCAATATAATGCTAGAACTGCTCTCAAATCCCCCAGGATACTACACAATGTGTACACACACAGTGTTTTCTGACACCATTTACATATATTTGTATTATTATTGACAGGCTCTAACCCTGTATGTTGTCGGGAGCTTAGACTGCAACTCCGGAAGGCCAGATTCCGGCACTTCCACTTATTTGTTAGTTAATCTATAAGATAAGAATGCAAACTTCCTTGTCTGTAGCCGTGGTTAACCACGTTGACTTACGGCCTCCAGCATATTGATTGCTGCCGTAATGTGTCGTGCCAGACATGCAGTAGGTCTATTTTTAAAAGCAGGGAGCCGAGATCATGCATTTGGTGTGTGTGTGTGTGTGTCACTGTGCGATAATGGACCACCTGGTAAATAATGCAGCGACGGGAGAGCACCCTTTTGAGTTGCACCACCTTTTGTCATGAGAACTCTGCTCTCTCCTCTCCTCCGGCTCGCCTTAGAATCTCTCATTTGTCTTTGATTCTTATTTACCCCAGCCTAACCAATCCACAATACATAGAGGGAGCTTTATAGTGTACACGGTCTGTATTATGGCAGTCTATCCACCTTGTACTACTGTTGGACAAAAATCACATCTTCAATGAGGTTCTCGTTGTAAAGACAGCCGGATAATGCACATACCATTTCAACAATCATATGGCGATCTATAGTGCTAATGTGATTCCACTTGCTGCTGTGATGGCTGGCCCTGGCAGGTTTTCACTCGGCAGCCAGTGAGTCTTGTCTTGGCACGTTTGATTGGTGTAGAGTAGACAGGCTTTTAGCGCTCTTGGCTAGCCTCTCACTGCTTGGCCTGATGAAAGCAGGCCCAGTGTACTACACTAATGGATAGGAGGCTCTCCTCTCGCTCCCTCTCCCCCCTCTCTCTCGTTCTGCCTCTCTCGCGTCCCCTCAACCTGCCTGCCTCTACTGAAGAGCTGAAGGGAAGACAGAGTCCACAAATCAAGGGGAATCACTTAATAGTCAGGAGGTGCCCATTTCAGTTGCTTTGTCACTAGATTAATAATTTACCACATCTGATTCCCAGGACTTCTCCCTGTCTGTTTGACACAGGGTGGTTTTGGTGACTCCCCATGCAGCATGTTGACCTTGACACAACCAGACAAACAACACTGTTCCTATAAACGACTCACACTGGCCAGTGTGTTGTCAGCTTGGCAGCCTTAGCACAGGTCAGGACATGTTCTCTCCCTGCAGCATGTGTAGACAGCATTGACTCATTCTCGGTCCCTATAGCAGCCCCTCCTTTTGGATTTTTTTAGTGGGTAGATCAGCTTTAATATTGCAGATTGTGGGTTCTATCTATGTAATTGTCTGCATTATTTCCAATCCCCCATATGTTTTTCTTATTTTCCCCCTACCATCCCTCCCCTAATTGAAATAAACTAATGGACAACAACGCTTAGGCTTCTACTTCCAGCTTATACATTTTACAGACACAGTACATTTTACATTCGTTAACTAGCCACTCATCCTTTCTGCCTCCTTCCACTTTTTGGTCTCTGAGAGGGAAGCTATTGTGTTAGTGCTCACTGCTCAGACAAGTGAAAGCTATGTATCTGCCCGGCCCCTCCTTTTCTCCCTCCTCTCTCCCCAGTTGCCTAGCAGCGATGGGAGAGTTTGACAGTGTTGACATTTCCTGCACTGGGGCAGTTCCTGTAAACACTCAGAGACATTAAGTGACTGCTGTCTCTTCCTCTCCGGTCTCAGCCAGGGTGGATGAAAGGCAGTCAGAATCAGAGTTGAGAAGGCCCAAAATAAACCATTTTCTCAGAAATTGAAGAGAGGAGATGACGGCGAAGGGAAAGTGTTCTTTTAATACGACTGCTTTTATCTCGGGGCAAAAAGCAACAAGACGCTCGCTGCAGGATTAGAGATGTATTTATTCTGTCTGAGAGCATCCAGAAGGGAAGTGATTGTTACTGACAAGGTGCGTTTAGGCAACGAGCTGGTGTCACGCTGCCTTTCTGACCAATGCAGAATGACACAGCAAATAACTGCATGTCTGGGACATGGGGACAGATCATGTAGATGCTCATTACTGAGCTATCTTCATTCACACATTGTGAATCTCATATCAGTTTTCCTTTGTCTGTGAAATGACAAACGTTAGCCATTCTGTGTCGTAAACCAATCATTAAAAATACCAGTTGCAGAGCTGGAAGAGAATCACATTCTCGGATTAATCTCAGGAAATGTTTTTAACCAGGGCTCCTCTCTCTTGCTCTCAGCTCTGTGCCAGGCAAGATGACCACAGCCAGGTATCGGCCCACCTGGGACCTGGCACTGGACCCGCTGGTCTCCTGCAAACTGTGCCTTGGAGAGTTTCCCCTGGAGCAGATGACCACTATCACTCAGTGTCAATGTGTCTTCTGTACACTGGTGAGTGCACTTAAATCGTCTGTTCCCTATCTTGTCAATATGTCCCCTGTGTGCACCGTAGTGTGTATGTGTTGTGTTTTACACCGTCCTTGTCAATATGTCCTCTGTGAAAGAGCCGCATCCGTGTTGCACATGTTAACGTCCTGAAGAATAGTGTTTGTTCACCCACGATGTTATGCCTAAGAAGTTATGTGCTTTCTACCTCAATATGCGGATAGTGAAGTACTTGCAGTGAATACTATGCAATTGTTTCTTCCATATAGATCCCGTGTTTACCACTGCCTTTGAATGCACAGATCAATGTAACAATATAACTGTCAACAAAGTGAAAGGAATTCTTACATGGCTGGAGGTTGTGAGCACATGCATCGCATACCTAGATCTAGGAGTGAGCAACTCCTATACATGTCAGTCCATGATAATTCCTCTACCTGGGTCTCACACTGAAACCTCAATGAGACCTCAACTCCCTTCTTGATCTTGCAATTTTGTTTGTAATGCATCTACAGAAATACAATATTGGTCGTAATTTAACTTAACAAATGTATCCTACAGTCATTGTGGACTGCTGTCCAGTTGCTTGAATTCACAGAGGAGAGGCACTTTGCCTTTTGACCTCTCCACAAGCTGGGGCCACGACTTTCCCAGCATGTGAAAGCCCGAGGATGCTTAGAAATTCAGCAGCATCCAACCCTGTTATCCCCTTCTTTCTTTTTAATCGCACCATTTGACTCGACCCTCAGTATTTTTGGAGTGAGAGAAAGTCAAAACATGACAAACAATTTGTTTGCCGAACCATAGAAAATTATGCATTAAAAGTAAATAACTGCAACAAATATCTTAGTTAGGACTTAAGGTGTCTTCCAGTCAGTGGGCCTACATGAAATGTATTGTTTTGTCTGTAATTGACATATTGAATATAAACTCAGTAGCAAGAGACTGAATGTACTGTAATGGTTTGGTAGGGGATCTCTCAAACCAGTCCGCTATCATTTATACTTTTGAACAGTGGGAACAATAACTGTCTGGCTGTCTTAGGGATGCACGATATATCGGTGAACATATCGATGTCAAGTTTAATGGTGATGTTAAAAACCGATGTCAAAGCTACCGTGCATACCTACAGTTGAAGTCGGAAGTTTACATACACTTAGGTTGGAGTCATTAACTTGTTTTTCAACCACTCCACAAATGTATTTTTAACAAACTATAGTTTTGGCAAGTTGGTTAGGACATCTACTTTGTGCATGACACAAATAATTTTGACACAAGTAATATTTCACTTATAATTCACTGTATCACAATTCCAGTGGGTCAGAAGTTAACATGCTGCACTAAGTTGACTGTGCCTATAAACAGCTTCGGAAATTATGGCTTTAGAAGCTTCTGATACGGCTAATTGACGTAATTTGAGTCAATTGGAGGTGTACCTTTGGATGTATTTCAAGGCCTACCTTCAAACTCCGTGCCTCTTTGCTTGACAGCATGGGGAAGTCAAAAGGAATCAGCCAAGACCTCAGAAAAGAATTGTAGACATCCACAAGTCTGGTTCATCCTTGGGAGCACTTTCCAAAAGCCTGAAGGTACCACGTTCATCTGTACAAACAATAGTACGCAAGTATAAACACCATGGGACCACGCAGCCGTCATACCCTAGACATAAACATACTTTGGTGCGAAAAGTGCATATCAATCCCAGAACAACAGCAAAGGACCTTGTGAAGATGCTGGAGGAAATGGGTACAAAAGTATCTATATCCACAGTAAAACGAGTCCTATATCAACATAACCTGAAAGGCCGCTCAGCAAGGAAGAAGCCACGGCTCCAAAACCGCCATAAAAACTCTACGGTTTGCAACTGCACATGGGGACAAAGATCGTACTTTTTGGAGAAATGTCTCTGGTTTGATTAAACAAAAATAGAACTGTTTGGCCATAATGACCATCATTATGTTTGGAGGAGAAAGGGGGAGGCTTGCAAGCCGAAGAACACCATCCCAACCGTGAAGCACAGGGGTGGCAACATCATGTTGTTGGGGGTGCTTTGCTGCAGGAGGGACTGGTGCATTTCACAAAATAGATGGCATCATGATTATAAATATTCACTTACCTTTGATCTTCATCAGAATGCACTCCCAGGAATCCCAGTTCCACAATAAATGTTTGTTTTGTTCGATAATGTCCATCATTTATGTCCAAATTCCTCCTTGTTGTTGGCGCGTTCAGCCCAGTAAATCAACTTCATGACGCACGAACGGACAAAGTCCAAGAGTTCCATTACAATCCGTAGAAACATGTCAAACGATGTATAGAATCAATCTTTAGGATGTTTTTAACAAATCTTCAATCATGTTCCAACCGGAGAATTCCTTTGCTTCAGAAATGCAATGGAACGCAGGTTGCTCTCACGTGAACGCGCGAGACTGAGCTCGTGGCTGCTGGCAGACCTCTGACTATTTCCCCTCTCATTCGGCCCCAGTCACAGTAGAAGCCTCAAACAAAGTTCTAAAGACTGTTGACATCTAGTGGAAGCCTTAGGAAGTGCAACATGACCCCATAGACACTGTGTATTCGATAGGGCAAGAGTCAAACATACAAACCTCAGATTTTCCACTTCCTGGTTGGATTTTTTTCTCAGGTTTTTTCCTGCCACAGGCAAAGTGAGTTCTGTTATACTCAGACATCATTCAAACAGTTTTAGAAACTTCAGTGTTTTTTATCCAAATCTACTAATATATGCATATTCTAGCTTTTATGGCTGAGTAGCAAGCAGTTTAATTTGGGCACGCTTTTCATCCAAAATTCCCAATGCTGCCCCCTACCCTAGAGAAGTTAAGGACCACAAAGTCAAGTTATTGGAGTGGCCATCACAAAGCCCTGACCTCAATCCTATAGTTAATTTGCGGGCAGAACTGAATGCGCGTGTGTGAGCAAGGAGGCCTACAAACCTGACTCAGTTACACCAGCTCTGTCAGGAAGAATGGGCCAAAATTCACCCAACTTATTGTGGGAAGCTTGTGAATGGCAACCTGAAACGTTTGACCCAAGTTAAACAATTTTAAAGGCAATGCTACCAAATACTAATTGAGTGCATGTAAACTTCTGACCCACTGGGAATGTGATGAAAGAAATAAAAGCTGAAATATATCATTCTCTCTACTATTATTCTGACATTTCACATTCTTAAAATAAAGTGGTGATCCTAACTGACCTAAGACAGGGAATTTTTAATAGGATTAAATGTCAGGAATTGTGAAACTGAGTTAACTGTATAAAACATAGGTACATGACCATAACGCCACGTAAAATTGTGCGCTACACGTGCAACACGTCATTCCTAACCTAGCCCACACAATTTCTGCTGTGTGGATCGAGCATTCAACAAGTCAGGCAGTCATTTGAAAGATTAAGAACATTTCAGCGAGACAGCTCAAAGGCGAAATCCATTAAAGCCAAGATAATGAAATTCATTGCCTTTGACAATCTACTGTTCTCTGTCGTTGGTGATGTTGGCTTTCACCAACTGGTCGAGCACCGGTACCCACTACCAAGTGCGCTATTTTTCAGATGTTGCCCTACCGGAGTTACACAGTAATAGCGTCACTGCTATTAGCTTCACGACATGCATACTATGGAACGCCATTTGAGTCTTTGCCTGTCACAAAATATACAGTAGCACAGTCAAAGCTGAACAAAAAAGTCTGCAAACACCGGCCACGAACTGTGTTTACAATACCGCATTAGTAATAAAGTATCATTTGTTTGACCGCAACTTCTGGGGTAGCTAGCTTTAGCTTGGTGCCTAGCTAGCACCAATACAAACAGCCTGAAAACAATGACCAATAGAAACTGCAGTCATTTTCATTTAGGAATCCTTGTGAGTAAGTATTATCTAGGTTGCCACTTGTTGTTCGCCTATTGAAATTGAACTTCAGATCATGAAAATAAATAGCTAGCCAGCTACTTAACCCTGTTGCCAAAAGCAAACGTTTTAAGCAGCCAGCTAGCCTCATCTGGCTAGTGAGGCTCGACCGGACCGGGTTATGTGCTGTAAAGCTAGCCACAATACGGATTAGGCACAGTAGTGGAATTTGCGGTTTGCTTTCAAAATAAAAGTATGCCATTGACAGTGATACAAATAGTCGAATTATACATACTTTTATTTTGAGGGCTAACCGCAAAGTCCACTATTGGGGCCGACCACCATTAATCCGATAAGAACTGTTTTATAAATGAGGGTTATTTTAGATGATGACACCTAGCTAGCTAGCTAACTATATAGCTACTGAAACAGATTGTCGTTATTTGACACGTCAAATAGTGTTATTTGACATACCTTTTTTGACATGCAAAGACCAAACTGCGTTCAATAGAAATCCTGGTTGAGAATGAAACAAATGAACAACAAAACAGCACAGCAAGTAAGTGAAAGAAATAGGTTTTGATTATGTTTTACTGGTAATGGGGACATGCATAAATGCCAACAAAATAACTTTGTGTGTGTGTGCATGTACTTTATTTAACTAGGCAAGTCGGTTAGGAACAAATTCTTATTCACAATGATGGCCCGACGACGCTGGCCCAATTGTGCGCTCCCCTATGGGACTCTCAATCACGGCCGGATGTGATAGTCTGGATTCGAACCAGGGACTGTAGTGATGCCTCTTGCACTGAGATGCAGTGCCTTAGACTGCTGCGTGTGTGTGTGTATTAACTATTTAACTGTACTAGAATGCTGAAAAGACTGCAAAAATGTAAAATATCGGTTATCGGTGGCGTTTTATTTTGGCAAAAATATTTGCCAATAAATATTGGATATCTGTATCGGCCAAAAATGTAAGGTGTGTGTGTGTGTGTGTATTACAAGTCGGTTATCGGTGGAGCTCAATCAGAGCTATGAAAGAGCAGTGGCTTTTAGTTTGGTAATGAACTCATGTTTACTGCAGTTGCTAATAGGGAATTGGCTGGATTTGTAGCACTATGCAATATTACATCTTGTAGCTGTGAAGAGCCTTTGTTTAGAAGGCCCTCTCACTGTCTCATTAGTTGAAAATAGTTTCATTGGGATGTTGTGGTTAGCATGCTTCTCTTCAGCTAACCGGACACAGTCAAGAAACCAGTAATGGATGGCAGAATGAATAGTTAATGCCAAAAGCAGAGAACTTCTACTACGGGGTTCAAAGAGGGAGAGGCACATTGGTTGTCACACCATACAGTATGCCAGGGATGGGTAACTCCAGTCCTCGGGGGTCCTGATTGATGTTGCACTTTTGCCCTGAGGACTGGAGTTGCCCATCCCTGCAGTATGCCTGCACATTTTCTGATTGACTGCATGGCCAATGAGTGAGGTCAATTTCATACTCTTGGTTTTTATTTCAGTGCCTGAAGCAGTATGTGGAACTCCTTATCAAAGAGGGGCTCGAAACTGCTATTAGCTGTCCAGACTCTGCCTGTCCAGAAAGAGGACACTTACTGGAAAATGAGGTATTATTTACTAAAAATTTGAATTGTATAATTTGTATCAGGGACATATGCAATTCAGATATTGAAGGGGCCAGAGCCTAATGTATTGTACAATCTTTCAGCTTGTACTTTTCTGTGTACAGTTGCTTACTTTTAAGAATATGATATTACATCTACACACACACCAGAATTCATGTGAGTGAATTCATGATCACAAAGTTGTGGTAAGTTGATAATGCCATTTGATTTTACTGGACTTGTTGCTTGCTGTTTTCAGCAAAACAGAATACATGCAGAATTGACAGAAGTATCTTAAGTAAAATGTGTTCAGATCAAGAAGACAAAAGGTAGGTTACACAGACATAACACAACTCAGTTGTGATGGATGATGGGGAAACTAGACGGAATGGCAGTCTGTTTGCTATCATTCCAACTCTGTATCACTCATTGTTATGACAATGAGCAATGAAGTTGGCAAGAACAAACTGATCTGGCACCTGGCTATGGTGACACTACAAAGTAGGGAAACTGACTATTTCATAAGTGAGGCAAAATGCATTGCATGCATACTATCAGATCATCAAGGAAGTCCAAAACACAAATTCCTATTATTAACAGTGTTAAATAACACTATGTGAAACCGATGTATTTCTATTTTTTTATTTTTTATTGTGAACTAATGTTATAAGGACAAAATTAAAAGAGATTGGTAGAAATGTGAAAATCTTTTGGGGAAATCTGTTGCAGCTCAAGTCTACTACAAAACCCACAATGCAATGTTCTCTATCTCCCTCTCTGGGCTAGGTAGCTAGCTAGAAACATAGCAACATACAATATTACCAAAGTGATCTGGTGTGCAGGTAATTGTTTTAAAAGCTTTATGAATTGTGATTGTCTGACGGGTTATATAAAGTGCATTTGGAAAGTATTCAGATCCCTTGAATTTTTCCACATTTTGTTACGTTACAGCCTTAATCTAAAATGGAATAAATTATTTTTTCCCCCCTCAATCTATACACAATACCCTGTAATGACCAAACAAAGTTGTTTTCATTTTTATTTTTTTATTTACATTTTTCAAATGTACAGTACCAGCTAAAAGTTTGGACATCTACTCATTCAAGTTTTTTTTGTGTTTTTTTTGTTTTTTTACTATTCTCTAGATTGTAGAATAATAGTGAAGACATCAAAACTATGAAATAACACATATGGAATCATGTAGTAACCAATAAAGTGTTAAACAAATCAAAACATGTTTAATATTTGAGATTCTTCAAAGTAGCTACCCTTTGCCTTGATGACAGCTTTGCACATTCTTGGCATTCTCTCAACCAGCTTCACCTGGAATTATTTTCCAACAGTCTTGAAGGAGTCTCCACATATGGTGAGAACTTGTTGGCAGCCTTTCCTTCACTCCGCGGTCCAACTCATCCCAAACCATCTCAATTGGGTTGTGGTCGGGTGATTGTGGAGGCCAGGTCAACGGATGCAGCACTCCATTACTTTCCTTCTTGGTCAAATAGCCCGTACACATCCTGGAGGTGTGTTGGTTCATTGTCCTGTTGAAAACCAAATTTGAGTCCCACAAAGCACAAACCAGATGGAATGGTGTATCGCTGCAGAATTCTGTGGTAGCTATGCTGCTTAGGTGTGCCTTGAATTGTAAATAAATCACTGACAGTGTCACCAGCAAAGCACCACCACACCTTCATGCTTCACAGTGGGAAACAAAAATCTCAAATTTGGACTCATGTTCGTGTTTTTATTATTGGTATCCTTTAGTAGTGGTTTCTTTGCAGCAATTCGACCATGAATGCCTGATTTCATTGAGTCTCTGAACAGTTGGTCTTGATTGTGTCGGTTACTTGAACTCTTTGAAGCATTTATTTGGGCTGCAATCTGAGGTGCAGTTAACTACAATGAACTTATCCTCTGCAGCAGAGGTAACTCTGGCTCTTCCTTTCCTGTGGTGGTTCTCATGAGAGCCCATTTCATAGCGCTTGATGGTTTTTGTGAAGTGTTCTTAAGGGGTGGATCAGCTTAGTATTGCGGAAAGATTGATAGAAGCAACAATGTAATTGTCTGCATCATTTCCAATCTCCCATATATTTTGGGGGTTAAATATATGTATATGCGTATACATATGCATATGCATACACATATATACATACACATACCTATATAGCAATACATACATACATTTTTTTTTAGATAATACTTGTATTATTCCCCCCAAACCCTACCACCCTTCCCCCAATTGGAGAAAACGAATAAACAATAACACTTAGTCTGTTAAATCTGTATAAGATGTTTGAACTAAAGCCTATCTATTTTACAATAGTTATATTTTTTGTTTTTACTCCTTCCTCGATTTCTATTTGTAACTGTGTTATTTCACAACATTTCTGAATCTATATACATTTTACAGACCCCGTATGTTTTACATTGGTTATCTTAGTCTCATCGTTCAGCTCCATTCAACCTCTCCCATCTATCTCTCAACACCATCCATTTTGGATTTCTATTTGCCATATATTTTTCAGCTTTGCTGTGATGCTTGACAAAAGTACTGAACCTTTCTATTCTCATAGCTTCTACAGATTGTAAATAAAAAATAAAATGTTTTGCTAAAATAATTATTGTAGGGGCCTCCCGGGTGGCGCAGTGGTCTAGGGCACTGCATCGCAGTTCTAGCTGTGCCACCAGAGACTCTGGGTTCGCGCCCAGGCTCTGTCGCAGCCAGCCGCGACCGGGAGGTTGCTGGGGCGACGCACAATTGGCCTAGCGGCGTCCGGGTTAGGGAGGGTTTGGCCGGTAGGGATATCCTTGTCTCATTGCGCACTAGCGACTCCTGTGGCGGGCCGGGCGCAGTCGCCAGGTGCACGGTGTTTCCTCTGACACATTGGTGCGGCTGGCTTCCAGGTTGGATGCAGGGCAGCTTGGTTGGGTTGTGTATCGGAGGACGCATGGCTTTCGACCTTTTGTCTCTCCCGGGCCCGTACGGGAGTTGTAGCGATGAGACAAGATAGTAACTACTAACAATTGGATACCATGAAATTGGGGAGAAAAGGGGGTATAATTAAAAAATATATATATATATTATTGATTGACTTTGGCTTTTCAAATCACCCAGTATTGCTATCTGCAGCGTTAGTTCTAGGCAAATCTTGCAATGCTTCAGCCGTTCCTGGACCTGTGACCAAAAACGAGCTACATATGGACAGTACCAAAATAAAGGATCTAATGACTGCCTTCTCACAGCAAAATCTGCAGAGCTGGATTTATATATACAATTCTATTGGTTTTGAGTTTTGAATCCGGCGTTGTTTTGCGCATCAATTCATAAACCATGTGCCATGGAATGGGTACATCGCAAATCTCTTCCCACTATTTTCCAATTTATACAGCTGTCAGTTTTTTGGTCCTTAAATGAAATTGGTATATGTTTTATTTACCACACTTTAACCATTTATGTTCTTTAATACAGGGCCGACATACATGTTCCTTACTTTTTTCCCCTTCTTACTTGCCTCTTCCATTTTTGTGGTAATGCTGCAATTAGTTGGTTGTAATTTTGGGTAGAGCAGACATTTCCATATGTCTGTGTTAGCTGCATGTGTGACAACTCCACCAGTGCTATTTATATCATTCGCTAAAATTATACTTTTTAAAAATGTACTTTTATTTCAGCAGATGTAATTTGAATAAAGGCCATTCTTGAACATACAGTGGGGTAAAAAAGTATTTAGTCAGCCACCAATTGTGCAAGTTCTCCCACTTAAAAAGATGAGGCCTGTAATTTTCATCATATGTACACTTCAACTATGACAGACAAAATGAGGGGAAAAAATCCAGAAAATCACATTGTAGGATTTTTTATGAATTTATTTTAAATGGGCCCTTTTTGATTTTGTCTGGCTTGCCATTCCAAATCAAATTTGAATATATATATATATATATATTTTTTTTTTTTTTTTCATATAATTTGAAAAGCAGGTCACTAGGTGTAGGCAAAACCATAAGCAAATAGGTAAACTGTGATATGACTAAAGAGTTAATCAGGGTGATTTTTCCACGAATAGACAGGTATTTTCCTTTCCATGGTAGCAAGATCTTACCTATTTTTGTTAACGTTCTATAAAAAATTATGGGAGTGAGATCATTCATTTATTTTGGGATTTGTATACCGAGTATGTCCACATATCCATCAGACCATTTAATTGGTAAACTACACGGTGATGCAAAAAATTTGGTGATCCAATATGTAATCTAGTGCACTTAATTTTTATTTGGTTTTAATCCAGAGAGGATAGCAAAAGTATCTAGATCCTCTGAGGCCATAGAGAGATTCTAATTGTGTTTTTAAAAGAAAACATGAATCGTCAGCGTACAATGACACCTTAGTTTTTAAGCCACTGATTTCTAATCCCTCAATATTATTGTTTGATTTACAGCTAACATTTCGATAGCAATAATAAATATATATGCTGATAGTGGACAACCTTGTTTTACTCCTCTAGATAGTTTAAAACTTGTTTACTATTTTACACCTAGGGTTACTATACATAACTTGAACCCATTTTATAAGAGATTCCCCAAAATTGAAATATTCTAGGCATTAATATGTAAACGCCAGTCGAACTTTATCAAAAGCCTTTTCAAAATCAGCTATGAAACCCAGGCCTGGTGTCCCCGGTGTTTCATAGTGTTCTATTGTTTCCAGTACTTGTCTTATAATATCTCCAATGTATCGTCCATGTAAAAAACCTGTCTGATTAAGATGAATAATATCTGACAATACTTTAATTCTATAATTCTTTAATTCTATAAGTGTAAGAGGTCTCCAATGTTTTAAATGGACTGGATCTTATATATATCTATATATATATATATATATATATCTATATCACTAGGGTCCTGTTTCAATAATAATGATATCAGACCTTGTTGAGTGTCCAATAAGCTACCGTTTATATAGGAGTGGTTTAAACATGCTAATAATGGTGCTCTGAGTATATAAAAAAAGTTTTGTATACTTCCACTGGTATGCCATCCAGCCCTGGAGTTTTCCCAGCCTTAAAGGCTTTAATTGCATCAAGAAGTTCCGCCTCTGTAATCTGGCCTTCACATGAGTCTTTCTGTACAGATGTTATTATTAGGAAAAAAATCCATACAATTAGTTTCAGTTAGTGGAGATGGAGGAGACTGAAATGAAAACACCTTCATGTCTTAAAGTAATAATATATTGCTGTTTCTATTTACTTATTTGAGCTGTACTTGCCATAATATGGACTTGGTCTTTTACCAAACAGGGCTATATTCAGTATACACCCCTACCTTTTCACAGGACAAGTGATTATCTCAGATGCATTAAGAAGGAAAGAAATTTCACAAATTAACTTTTATGAAGGCACACCTGTTAATTGAAATGCCTCTTGAAGCTGGTTGATAGAATGCCAAGAGTGTGCAAAGCTGTCACCATGGCAAAGGGTGGCTACTTTGAAGAATTTCAAATATAAAATATATTTTGATTTGCTTAACTCTTAAAAAAAAAAAAATCTCTGCAGATCCTCTCAAGCTCTGTCAGGTTGAATGGGGAGCGTTGCTGCACAGCTATTTTCAGGTCTCTCCAGAGAAGTCGATCGGGTTCAAGTCCGGGCTCTGGCTGGGCCACTCAAGGTCTTGTCCCGAAGCCACTCCTACGTTGTCTTGGCTGTGTGCTTAGGTTCATTGTCCTGTTGGAAGGTGAACCTTCGCCCCAGTTTGAGGTCTTGAGCGCTCTGGAGCAGGTTTTCGTCAAGGATTTCTGCTCCGTTCAGCTTTCCTGACTAATCTTCCAGTCCCTGTTGCTCAAAAGCATCGCCACAGCATGATGCTGCCACCACAATGCTTCACCGTAGGGATGGTGCCACGTTTTCTCCAGACGTGACGCATGGCATTCAGGCCAAAGAATTCAATCTTTGTTTCATCAGACCAGAGAATATTGTTTCTTATGGTCTGAGAGTCCTTTAGGTGCTTTATTGGCAAACACCAAGTGGGCTTTCGTGTGCCTTTTACATAGGAGTGTCTTTTTGTTTTTACATAGGAGTGTCTTTTTGTTTTTACATAGGATCTGGCCAATTTACCATAAAGGCCTGATTGGTGGAGTGCTGCAGAGATGGTTGTCCTTCTGGAAGGTTCTCCCATCTCCACAGAGGAACTCTGTCAGTGACCATCGGGTTCTTGGCCACCTCCCTGACCAAGGCCCTTCTCCTCCGATTGCTCAGTTTGGCCGGGCAGCCAGCACCAGCCAGTCTTAGTGGTTCCAAACTTCTTCCATTTATAAGTGATGGGGGCCACAGTGCTCTTGGGGACCTTCACTGCTGCAGAAATGTTTTGGTACCCTTCCCCAGATCTGTGCCTCGACACAATCCTGTCTCGGAGCTCTACAGACAATTCCTTCGACCCAATGGCCTGCTTTTTGCGTTGACATGCACTGTCAACTGTGGGACCTTATACACGTGTGTGCCTTTCCAAATCAAGTCAAGTTGAAGAAACATGTCAATTATGATCAATGGAAACAGGATGCACCTGAGCTCAATTTCGAGTCTCTGTACAGGGTGTGAATACTTAGGTACATCAACTATTTTTTTATTTTAAAAAATGTATACATTTGCCAAAATTTCGAAACCGGTTTTCACTTTATCATTGTGGGGTATTGTGTGTAGATTGAGAAGGGGATTATAAAAATAAATAAAAAATCTATTTTAGAATAAGGCTGTAACGTAACAAAATGTGGAAAATGTCAAGCTGTCTGAATACTTTCTGAATGCACTTTGACACATTCCTACGCGATTTCCAGATTTTCACAGATGGCCCACGTAGAAGTTAAATCATGGGGGAGATTTTTATTTACCCACTGATAGAAAATAGGCTTTCACTAAATTGACAAGTTCCATTATTATTTTTTTCTGTGGGTGGACTATCCCTTTAAGGCAGAGTAACTGCCACAGAAGAGGATGTCCTGGGTGCTGTTGTGTTGGATTAAGAACAGAAAGGGGTAGTCCGCTTTGAAGGTGTGTTTTTAGGTTTGCAAAAAGGAGCAGATAAAGTCATATTCTGCAAGCGTGGTGGTGGTAGCTGCCTCTGTGCCCATCTCGTGCACCTCTATAAAGGCCTTGGGCAAATCCAAGTTGTTGGGCGACATGCCTGAGAAATCGCTCCTGGATGAGTTTAAGTTGTTCACTATGCCCATGCTGGACTTAACTACTTTCAGGTCGTAGGTACATTTTGGCAGATTTACCCCTTACCTTTCTTTATGTACTGCATCCTTTTTGGCTCTGTCCACGTCGCAGAGTTCTTGAGATTCTTCTTCAGCTTCTCAACCCCAGTGGTGAAACTCCAGCTTTTTCAGCCCTCATCAGGGAGCATGATGAGCATGCCCTATGATGGGAATGATCTGAGAATCTTCAGAGTCTGGCAGTTGGCCTCAGGGATGACTGCCAATTGGAAATTGTACATTGAGTGTGCCGTGGAAATGATAACAATCTTGCTCACTTTGAACTGAGCTTCTCTGGTTTTGGCCTACTCAAATTCCCCTTTCCGCTGGCCCTTGAAGTAGATGGCACTCACCAACACTATGTGTTAGTTTACAGTTCCCTCCCACCATGTTATTGATTTCCCCCTCTGTTTCTCCACCTAGCTGTTTAAGTTCACCCTAGCAGTCTCTGCACTGGACTTGAAGGTGACAGTCTCCAACTCTGCACCGTTGTACTACTTGGTTTCACTGAGAAATGCCTCAGCAAACTTGTAAGACTGGTCTCCTTACAGGTGTTAAGCCAGGCTCCGTGCACATGGGGCTCCCTCCTTTGTTCAGCACAGACAAGAGTTTTCTGAACCTGTGATGGATGTCACCCTCAACTTTGAAGAGATCCAAGGAAAACCTTTTTGCCACAGACAGCGATGACATCCTTACTCTTGAGGCAGGAATGATTATGGCCTAATGGGGAACTGCATTTCGATTTATAAAGCAGGAAGTGGGAGGGGAATTCCAGCAAAGATGACTGCCACATGCACCGAGTACGTTGGCACAGATAAAAATGTACACAATAAAAATAAAGTAACAAAGCACAATATAAGCATGCAGGTACATTAAAGAAAAATATATGCATTTATAGATAATGTTTCTTAGATACCGATCACTCACTCACATAGTTAATGTCTCTGTACCTTGACACTTAGCCTGTGGGCAAGCAACTTGAACCACGGCAATCTGGCCTAGCTCTTGCTCCCCCTATAAACGTGTCATCGTGCTTATACAAAGTGGATGGGCTCTGCTCTCCTGCATCCCTCCAATTTGAGGTCAATCCAAGGGCACCGCTCCTCGCCTCTCCAGGTAGTTTGCTTGATGGACTCACTCTCAGAGGTTGGTGGCACGGCTGTATGTTTCCAATCAATCAAAGTCACTGGCCCTTTAATAGAACCTGGCTTGTAACTCAAGTCAGACGGTGTACTCATCCAGCTGCTATGACAGCTACGTCTTTGATAACCCCCCCCACCACCACCAAATGTTCTTTTCATCGTCTTGTAATGACCACTTTTTAACTCTCCGTATAGCTAGCCAGTCTGCATATATTCCTCTCTTTAAAACAGGTGGGCTAGTTCTAATGATGCTGGAATTGAGTGTGGTCTAGTAATTGAAAATATTGTGGTCTAACTGAAAGCATCCTGTCTGATATTCGCTTGGTAAGCTATCAAAAGCACGTGTTCCTAACTGTTCCTCTTCTCTTCCTCATTCAGATCGAGTGCATGGTGGCTTCAGAGGTTATGCAGAGACACAAGAAGCTACAGTTTGAAAGGGGTGAGTGGGAGAGGAAACGATCTGTGACCGCCTCACCACTCATAGCCGTGTGCGTGTGTGCGTGTGTGCGTGTGTGCGTGTGTGCGCGTGTGTGTGTGTGTGTGTGTGTGTGTGTGTGTGTGTGTGTGTGTGTCGCCCGGCCGCGCGTGTCTCGCAATGTTTTGAACATCGTCTTCACTTGGCCATTCCTAAGTAACCTTGTCAATTGTGTATATTGACATGATTGGTTAGATGAAACTATTATATATTACATTTGTACGTAGCTAAAGGGATTATTGTGATTTAACATTGGTTTTCTCTTAGTGGGTAGAGACAAATGGGTGGATTGAGCAATTGGAGTGTGTAGGAAAGTGGTAGGTGCCTTTTCCTATTCATGGAAAAAGAGACCTGACAGTTGCTCAAAAAGAACATGACTTACCCCAGCACAAGTTGGTGACAGAGTTGCCTACCGGGTGGGGACACGTCAAAAGGTGGTGCAAAGAGTACTGGAGCAGGAGAAAGACATTTCACAGGTCATGTCCAGTGACCAGAACACCCGACACTTAACTTCCACCTATATAGATGTTCTGGAGTCCATCAACCAGGCATTGACCCCACTCTGTCTGGGGAGCCTTATGTCAGTGTGTCTTACCTGGAGCCAGTACTACACCTGTTCAATACAGAGGTCATGAAACCTGATGATGGTGAAACAGAGCTCACCCAAACCATCAAAACGATAGTCATGGACTATCTGAATGAGAAATATGATGACCTAGCCACAGATGACCTCCTGGACATGGCCTCGTTGGTCGACCCTCTGTTTAAAACACATTACATCAAAGAGGAGAAGGTGGGCCACGTAAAATCAAGAGCTGTCTCAGTGATGGTCAATGAGGGACATGAGAACCCAAGCCCAGCACAGGGAGACGTTGCTGCTGCTTCAACACAACTGCCAGCTAAAAAGAGTCACTAGGCAGTTTTTTCAAAAAGCCATGCTCCACCACCACAGGTTTTTACTGAAATCCAGCTGGTGGAAAAGGAACTCAACTGCTACCTTCAGTCTCCTAATGCTGACAGTGAAACCAATCCACTGGACAGGTGGAAGATCCACCCAAAAAACATTCCCAAAGTCAGGCACCTGGCAAAGCGCTACCTGTGCGTTCCTGCGACCAGCTCCCCCTCAGAGCGTGTTTTTAGCACCGGTGGAAACGGTGACCTGCTATAAGGCAGCTTTAAAGCCAGAGACCGTAGACAGACTTGTCCTTCTTGCTTGTAACTTGTAAGACAACAACTACCCCAACTTCAACTGTGATGTGCCGTTAGGATAACAGTTATAATCCATATTGACGTGCAGTATTTTTTTCTTTCTTTCTCAAGTCTTGTAAGGGTTTACAGCTTTAAAAAAAAGTGGATTTAAAATGTTATTTGTGAGTTCTACTTCTGGCAATAAATAAGAAACATTAAAGCCTTTTTTTTGTTCAGGCATTCTTGAGTCTGAAGCAGATATGAACCTTTTTTAAACATTATTTGATTATTGTGATAATTATCGTTATCGAATTAAAAAATACATATATATCGTTATAATTAATTTTCCATATCGTCCAGTCCTACGTTACAGCCTTAATTCTATAATGTATTAAATAAAAAATATTCCTCATCAATCTACACACAATACCCCATAATGACTAAGTGAAAGAAAAAATAATATACTTATTTTTACAAATGTATGTGCTGCAGAGGGACAAGAGATGTGAAAATTACACCAAAATAAAAGTGCTATAAACAAGTTGGCTGTAAACTTATGAATGAAAAAAACTGTAGTTTTTGTGCAGGTACAGCCAACTAGCGCAAAAACATTGTCAGGGACTGGGAGATTAATCAGGATTAAGGGAAAGATGAACAGAGCAAAGTAATTGTTTTTTATTAAATTTTTTAGAATTACATAAGTCCTCCATTGCTTTGGAATGACACGTCCGGTTTTGTCTGGAAATTCTCAAGATGGAACACTTTGTAAAATGTCAGGAGAATATTCAACCCTAGTGTGCATGCTTACACATACAAGAACACACACACAATATGGTGACTGTGGCCACATTAGATCCCCATAAATGGGTAAAAATATTTAAGAAAAGCCAGGGAGAAGAGTGGGTAAAGGCAGTCAGCCATCTCATCAACGTTCCAGGCCAGCGAGTCAGAATAGTGTCCGAAACCGTTCCATATTTGGCAGAGCCTAAGACTGCATGTGGAATTGTGTGCAAGCAAGAGGCTGTTGCATTGGACACAAGCATTGTGTGTGTTTGATTGGGACAGGATGGTCAGGTTTGTTTTGTAGCGACAGACCAAACATTGAGCATCTGCCAGTTTTGTTCGGTAGATGCTCATTTAAATAGAGAAAAATAGAAGTGCATTTAGCTGCCCTGTTATGGACCAACTGAAGGTGATTTTGTGTATGTCAAATTAGACATGATTGGGAGTTTGTTTACGTCAGTCACAATTGCGATTGGTTTGGTACACATACAATCTCACTATACACACAGACATGAAAGATGAGTCAATAATAAAGGAGTAAAAAAAATACATGGAATTATTGTATTTGGGTTGTTTTTGCTATCATTAATATCACAAATTTCTGCAAAAAGTCATTGCATTGAATGTGTGTTACCACATGTAACGACATAGGCACTACAATCACTTAAGAACTCAGGTCACCATGCCACTACCACACAGGCGGGCTGGGGTTACAGTACAGTCTTTTGGTGACACCTTGTTTTGTGCTACCACAGAGGTGCTTCTGGACCCGTGTCTGATGTGGTGCCCGTCGTCGTCGTGCCAGGCAGTGTGCCAGCTGAAGGAGACTGAGGTGGCACTGCCCCAGCTGGTGCAGTGTGCTGTGTGCACCCTGGAGTTCTGCTCTGCCTGCAAGGCTAACTGGCACCCCGGGCAGGCCTGCCCACCGCCGGAGGACAACCTGCCCATCACCGCCTTCCTACCTGGAGAGACCAGGTATGGAACTAGACGGTCTCCTCTAGCCTTGGCGGTATACCAGGGTATTTGGAAGAAGCCACGGGAAGCTTTTATAATTGTCAATACCGTTTGAACTATTTCTTTTTGAAGTTTTTTTAAATAAATGGGAATTTTTGCTGCTTTTTAAGTAAATACATGATGTCAACTTGTGCAATATGTTCGGAGATTAAGAACATTGCGTTCTTCATTTCACCTGTCACATTGTTATGAAGCTTATGGTAGACCCCAGTCACGTGGCACCTGTTTACAAGCACACAACGACGGTAGACCAGAGCCTTGTGAGTCATTAATTGTTGTGCGGCATGCACCAGGTGATCTAGTTAAGGTATGGAATTCACAACTAAATGTTTGCCAGCTAGAAATCTTAACTATTTTAAGTTAACTGTCTAAAATGTGATAAATGCTCTGCAGCTGTGCGTTTGGTTTGCTAATTTAGTAGGTAGTTAGCTATCTAGCTAACGTTAAGTGGTTAGCTTCTTCCAAAATTAAGCATTCGCTTGGTAACTGCAGAGAATCCCCTCCTTGGATCAGGAGCCTTGCAGGCTAATATTTGTTTTGTGCGTGCTAAAAACTTTGAGTATACTTCGTTTGTTACTTGTTTAGGTCAGAAACTGCACAAAGTGTTTGCAATGTGTTTGTTAGCATGTAGTTAACCTTCTCTATGGAATTTGACATGTGCTTCTTAGCATTGCTAACCTTTTGGATTACAGAGTATCAGTGAACCTTGTGTTCAGTGCCGGTATTACTGAATATCCCAGTATGGCACAAAGTCTGTATGAAGGTATGACCATCTAGATACCACCCAAGAGTCTTCTTTTTTTTTCTTCATCTCAATCACTTCCTATCCTCCCGGACACATCCTTCCTACCCGTAAGAGACCAGGCATAGAGCTGGAGTTTTGTCCTCTTCCTCCTCCTGTTTTCACCATCTTTAAGATGCCCTCTAGCCATCTTAACTTTTTACTGTTGAAAAGCGATATCCCAAGTATAATTAAAGTACATACACTAAAGGGTAAAAATAAATCTGTTTTGAGCAAAAGGTTTACTGCAGACTTCAAGGTGTATAGGGCATTCAAGCCTGAGTTGGTCTGATGGCATGTCGTGATGTCATCAGCCTCCCCCTTGTTTGAGGGGCAATAGAGAACAAAAGAGGGAAGGTTTGTACCCCCCCTCCGCTCTGTCATGACTTAGCTGGACCGCCTTTTGTTAAGTAAATCCAATGTTAAATGAAGTGAAAAAGAGACTAGTGCCACTTTAACGCACTCTCCTTCCCATCACCTCAAACTAGTTGAATAGGGTTACACTCGTGACAACTGAATGACATTTCATCCCAAAAAGCAGCACATGGGGCCTTATTCAATCAACCTGCTTAACTGGCTTTCCCCAATAAGTGACACTGTAAGCATTGTTTTGTTGAGAGCATAAACATAAGTTTGTTCTTATTTAGGAAACCCTGGTGCAGTGATCCACGTACATACATGCATTGTATTTAGCCGTCATTGTTTCCTTCTCATGTTGATGATCTATCCTCTACCTAGGACACAGCCTCTGTCCTCTCTACTGAAGACACTTTGAGGACACAACCTCTGGTCCCTGTATCTCATGTTGATGATCTATCCTCTACCTAGGACACAGCCTCTGTCCTCTCTACTGAAGACACTGTGAGGACACAACCTCTGGTCCCTGTGGGAACCTGTATTTACAATCCAGCCAGCTCTCTGTTTCTGGATACCAGCCTAGCTACTGCTGTTGATGGTTCCAGGAAGCCTGCTGCTCTCATGCGTAACACTATGGCATGAATCATGTAGTAGTCTCTAGTCATCTAGTACATTTTTGTGGATATTTAATATGACCGAGTGTATTGGCTGGAGCAGATTGCCTTACGGTAGTGCCGGGACCCATGGGGTCAGTTAAGGCTAGCCGGGGTTGACTAAAGTCACCTGGTGAAAGTTGTACCGGGAGCAAGTAGTTCAATTTATGATCGTAACTCATAGCCAATTTGGATGAGTTGTCTACTTAAAATTATAGAATATGGTGGCCCAGTATTAAAGCCATCTGAAAGTAGAGTGAAGGGGAGAGTTGTTGAGTTGCCCTCAGATGTCATGAAAGGCCCCAGTGTTAAAGGGACTGTTCAGGATTTTACAACTTAAGTAATCTGTGGGCCAGGAGAAACTGATCCATGGTTCGATTTTCTCTTAACAGCCACAACAAACTTTCGCCATGGCCAAATCAATTCTCATCAACTCCACATTTAGTTGCTACTTAAACATTTCCCCATACAATAAAAAATAAAAAAACATGCCCCATCACGTCCATTGATTGTTAGCTAGTGGTGGCTAAAGTTAGTTAATGTTTTTGTTTTTTTTCTTCTTAGGGGTGGATCAGCTCAATATTGCGGGAAGATTGTTGCTTCCATCAATGTAATGAATCCCCAAAAAACATTTCCACTGCATTTCAGCCCTGCCACAAAAGGACCAGCTGACATCATGTCAGTGATTCTCTCGTTAACACAGGTGTGAGAGTTGACGAGGACAAGGCTGGAGATCACTCTGTCATGCTGATTTAGTTCGAATAACAGACTGGAAGCTTCAAAAGGAGGGTGGTGCATGGAATCATTGTTCTTCCTCTGTCAATCATGGTTACCTGCAAGGAAACAAGTGCCGTCATCATTGCTTTGCACAAAAAGGTCTTCACAGGCAAGGATATTGCTGCAGTAAGATTGCACCTAAATATCGGATCATCAAGAACTTCAAGTAGAGCGGTTCAATTGTTGTGAAGATGGCTTCAGGGCACCCAAGAAAGTCCAGCAAGCACCAGGACCGTCTCCTAAAGTTGATTCTGCTGCAGTATCGGGGCACCACCAGTACAGAGCTTTCTCAGGAATGGCAGCAGGCAGGTGTGAGTGCATCTGCACGCACAGTGAGGTGAAGACTTTTGGAGGATGGCCTGCTGTCAAGAAGGGCAGCAATGAAGCCACTTCTCTCCAGGAAAAACATCAGGGACAGACTGATATTCTGCAAAAGGTACAGGGATTGGATTGCTGAGAACTGGGGTAAAGTCATTTTCTCTGAATCCCCTTTCCGGTTGTTTGGGGCAACCCGGAAAAAAGCTTGTCCGTAGAAGACCAGGTGAGCGCTACCAACAGTCCTGTGTCATGCCAACAGTAAAGCATCCTGAGACCATTCATGTGTGGGGTTGCTTCTCAGCCAAGGGAGTGGGCTCACTCACAACTTTGCCTAAGAACACAGCCATGAATAAAGAATGCTACCAACACATCCTCCAAAAGCAACTTCTCCCAACCATCCGGGAACAGTTTGGTGATGAACAATGCCTTTTCCAGCATAATGGAGCACCTTGCCATAAGGCAAAAGTGATAACTAAGTGGCTCGGGAACAAAACATCGATATTTTGGGTCCATGGCCAGGAAACTCCCCAGACCTTAATCCCATTGAGAACTTGTGATCAATCCTGAAGAGGCGGGTGGACAAACAAAAACCCACCAATTCGGACAAACTCAAAGCGTTGATTATGCAAGAATGGGCTGCCATCAGTCAGGATGTGGCCAAGAAGTTAATTGACAGCATGCCAGGGCGGATTGCAGAGGTCTTGAAAAAGAAGGGTCAACACTGCAAATATTGACTCTTTGCACCAACTTCATGTAATTGTCAATAAAATCCTTTGACACTTATGAAATGCTTGTAATTATACTTCAGTATTCCATAGTAACATCAGACAAAAATATATAAAAACACTGAAGCAGCAAACTTTGTGGAAATTAATATTTGTCATTCTCAAAACTTTTGGCCACGATTGTACATACACGTACATACATATGCATACATAAACATTCATACATACACACACATACCTATATAGAAATACATACTTTTTTTTAGAATATTCCTTTTATTCCCTGCAAATCCTACCACCCTTCCCCCAATTGGAGTAAACTAATTAACAATAACACTCAGGTTTCTACCTTCAGTTTATACATATTATACACATTTTACAGACACAATCTATTTTACAATAGTTATTTTTTGTCCTTCCTCTATTTCTGATGTCCATCCAGTTGATTTCTATTTGTAACTGCTATTTCACAACATTTCTGAACCTATGTACATTTTACAGACCTCGTATGTTTTACATCTTGTTATTAGTCCCAACCTTCAGCTCCATTCAACCCCTCCTATCTCTTAACATTAATTTTGGATTTCAATTTGACATATTTTTTTTTGTGATGTTTCACAAAAGTACTGAACCTTTCTATTCTCATAGCTTCTACAGATTGTAAATTAACATTTTTGCTAAAATAATAATTATAATATTTATTGATTGATTGACTATGGCTTTTCAAATCACCCAGTATTGCTATCTGCAGCGTTAGTTCTAGGCGAATTTTGCCATGCTTCAGCCATTCCTGGAACATTCTATTTGTTGTAATTTAAATAGAAAAATTTGACGTTTTAAATCCGGCGTTGTTTTGTGTGTCAATTCATTAACCATGTGCCATGGAATGGGTACTTCGCAAATCTCTTCATCTATTTTGCAATTTATACAGCTGTCAGTTTTTTGGTCCTTAAATGAAATTGGTATGTTTTATTTGCCACACTTCTCTTTAACCATTTGTTAGCTAGTCAGCTAATGGTTGTATTGTCTGTTTAAGGAAAACCATGGATTACAGTTTCCCATGGACTAACTTCAGGATGAGGAACCAACTAACATCCAGTTGTAAAAGCCTGAACAAAATTCATCTTTTAACGCGGCAATCAGCTGTTGAATAATACCAAATCGTACTCCCCGCCTCTGTTTGGGTAAAAAGCTGAGGAATGGGGCTGGAGACCTGTAGCCACTCTCATATTCATAGACAGAGCTATGGATGCAAGGATTGACCATCCATGATTTCAAAATGGAAGTTTTAACAACATTTTGAGGCTTTACATTGTTAAACAGGCATATTTTGGTTTCTCATGGTACTAATTTCATGAGGCATTTATAATTCATATTACTCAAGGGGTACATATAATTCATATTACTCAAGGGGTACATATCATTCATATTACTCAAGGGGTACATATAATTAATTTCTACGTCCCAAAATGGACGTAGGAGCTGCAGATTGCCCCTTTACTCTGCAGCCTCCTCTCTCCCCACTGTCAAGACTTCAATTATGGCTTGTATGGCTCTTACTGTGATGCTTCAGTTGTCTCAACAGTGAGCTCTGGAGTACATTCTTCCTTCTCTCTCTCTCCTTGAAGAGTGGGGGAGGGGAAATTAGTCTCCTTATTTGAATGGCCTCCTCTTACGTTATTAGCCCGTTCAGCAACCAGCTGACATATGAAGGCATTATCACAAAGGGCAAATGTTATCCTCAGTGGACCGATCCCATTTTGCCTTTCACTGATATTTGTTTTAGTTTCTCTCTGTTGCCATTGCTCATATGAAACAGACACTCTCCTCAAACCTCACAGCGATCCATGTATTTTACCTTCTGATCTTGAAGCTGTATTACATTACATTCAGGCCTCCATCACTTTCCTTCCAAAGTAGATGCTAGAATCAAAAGCCCTTTTTTGTTACAAAATGGCTGTCAGGGTATCAAATTAAGGAGGAAGTAAGAGGGGTGCCTTAATTCACTCTGGCTGTATGTGATCAATAGCTGCATAATTGGCTCAAGAAATGAATATGCTTGTTCTGTGTCCAGTTTATTGCAAGCTTGGGTCTATTGTGCACTTACAAAGGCTATAACAGCTCTGTGGCATGATAAACTGTATGGGTGGAAAATCTCTGGGTCTCTGATGTATCGTGGTCTTTAAGCATTATTCAGAATAAACACTTGTTTCAAACAGAATTTGTTTAAGAAACGTAGCACACACTGAACGTTGCTCTCTCACTGTCTCAGCTCCTTTTACAAGAGTGACGACGATGACGGTCCCATCAAGCGCTGTCCCAAGTGTAAGGTGTACATCGAGAGAGACGAGGGCTGTGCCCAGATGATGTGCAAGAACTGCAAACATGCCTTCTGCTGGTACTGCCTGGAGTCACTGGACGTGAGTAAAGAACCCTGTCTCTCTCTCTCACTCACTCACTCACTCACTCACTCACTCACTCACACACACACGCCTTTCTGCTGGTACTTTCTAGAGTTCCTGGACTTGAGAAGAACGTTGTCTCAATGTTTGCCTGAAACACATCTGCGCGCATGCTGCTACAACATGCTGATGTTCCAATAGAATATTACACGTGTATCTTTGCCAAGGATTTTTAAATTCGCTGTACAGAGAATGTTGCACCTGACTGCAATACAGCAGTCTGAAATCTGCATAGTATTCACTCCGTCTGGTGTTAGCAGTGATTCAATGTGTTACATGGGGAGTAATAGCACTACAGGAGGAGTGATAAGGCTGCAGACCAATGTCTTTCCAAATCCATGACGTTTGATACAAGGCAATGGAACTGAAACAACACTTTTTATTTCTGTGTTATCTGTGCTTGTAGGAAGCTAGGAGGCTTTACTGGCAGTGTCTTAAGTAAATCCTCCTTTCAGACCACAGGCAATTTAGACTGCACTGGTCATTTAAAAGCAATTTTCTCTCAGCAGCTGCCCTTGAGTACTAATGATAGATCATTATTCTCTCTCTCTGTCTGCATGTTTTGTGTGTGTGTGTGTGTGTGACAGGATGACTTCCTCCTGATCCACTTTGACAAAGGACCCTGTCGAAACAAACTAGGCCACTCCAGGTCGTCTGTCATCTGGCACAGAACACAGGTGAGTTACAGTATGTTAGCACACTCACTGTTCTCCTTCATAGCATTCTGTCTCTCGCTCTCTTTCACACACTGGACTTCACGTGTTCAACATGAATACACATGGACGGTGCTATGTAAAAACACTGGTCGGTAGGAGAGCACAGGTTGGTTCATGTGCTCTAGATGTTGGCGAGAACATGTTTGACATTGCTGTCTTCTAGGTCATTTCCTTTGTATGTGTACATTTACTAGTCAATGGGTAATAGTAAAGCTTTTAGTTTGGCACAAATGTGGCCGGCTGCTCAATATCTTGCGTTACAACATACATAACCATGTTGTAACCGACTGGCGCAGTGATCTAAGGCACTGCATCTCAGTGCTTGAGGCGTCACTACAGACAACCTGGTTCGAATCCAGTCTGTATCAGAACCCGCCGTGATCGGGTGTCCCATAGGGCGGTGCACAATTGGCCGAGGGTCGTCCGGGTTTGACCGGTGTAGGCCATCATTGTAAATAAGAATTTGTTCTTAACTGACCTGCCTAGTTAAATAAAGGTTCAAACATAACACTTGCCATACATTGGGAAATCAAATGAAAGTCCATGCGTCCTTTAGAATTGTTATTTTAATATTCATTTAATGCAACAACAAACAATTTCATCTTACATCACCAAGTCATTTTTCAGCTATAAGTACAGTAACTTCAAACACATATCTATTCATAGACCAGCACGTTTCCCGTGTTTTAATAGTGTTGTGACTGCTAGCTGTTGCCCAGTGGGACAGGCTGAATCATTTGAACATGGTTACAGCTCGTGTACTGCACCTCCTGTACCCAGCCCGTACAACCTCACTGCTTCCTACCCAGCCCGTACAACCTCACTGCTTCCTACGCAGCCCGTACAACCTCACTGCTTCCTACCTCACTGCTTCCTACGCAGCCCGTACAACCTCACTGCTTCCTACGCAGCCCGTACAACCTCACTGCTTCCTACGCAGCCCGTACAACCTCACTGCTTCCTACGCAGCCCGTACAACCTCACTGCTTCCTACGCAGCCCGTACAACCTCACTGCTTCCTACGCAGCCCGTACAACCTCACTGCTTCCTACGCAGCCCGTACAACCTCACTGCTTCCTACGCAGCCCGTACAACCTCACTGCTTCCTACGCAGCCCGTACAACCTCACTGCTTCCTACGCAGCCCGTACAACCTCACTGCTTCCTACGCAGCCCGTACAACCTCACTGCTTCCTACGCAGCCCGTACAACCTCACTGCTTCCTACGCAGCCCGTACAACCTCACTGCTTCCTACGCAGCCCGTACAACCTCACTGCTTCCTACGCAGCCCGTACAACCTCACTGCTTCCTACGCAGCCCGTACAACCTCACTGCTTCCTACGCAGCCCGTACAACCTCACTGCTTCCTACGCAGCCCGTACAACCTCACTGCTTCCTACGCAGCCCGTACAACCTCACTGCTTCCTACGCAGCCCGTACAACCTCACTGCTTCCTACGCAGCCCGTACAACCTCACTGCTTCCTACGCAGCCGTACAACCTCACTGCTTCCTACGCAAGCCCGTACAACCTCACTGCTTCCTACGCAGCCCGTACAACCTCACTGCTTCCTACGCAGCCCGTACAACCTCACTGCTTCCTACGCAGCCCGTACAACCTCACTGCTTCCTACGCAGCCCGTACAACCTCACTGGCTTCTACGCAGGCCCGTACACCTCACTGCTTCCTCCGCCCGTACAACCTCACTGCTTCCTACGCAGCCGTACAACCTCACTGCTTCCTACGCAGCCCGTACAACCTCACTGCTTTCCTACGCAGAGCCCGTACAACCCTCACTGCTTCCTACGCAGCCGTACACCTCACTGCTTCCCTCCGCAGCCCGTACAACCTCACTGCTTCCTACGCAGCCCGTACAACCTCACTGCTTCCTACGCAGCCCGTACAACCTCACTGCTTCCTACGCAGCCCGTACAACCTCACTGCTTCCTACGCAGCCCGTACAACCTCACTGCTTCCAAGGACCTTGTCGCTCTCTCGAACTCCTCATGAATACCTAACACATGGACCTTATTCACGAAAGGGGTGCTGATCTTGGGATCTAAAAGGCAAAACTGATCATAGATCAGCACTTTTTATGAATACAGGCCCTGATCTGATAGGGCAAATCCTGCCTTGATGAAAGCTCAGCCTCTGTCTAACTTCAGATCAGTTATTGGATTGTGTCCACTAGGGATGCCATAAGAGGAATGAAGGTCACCTCTCCAGGCTTACTGTTCTCAGACCAGACATGGTATATTCTATACGATAGCATTGTCAGGGTTTGTTCATATGGGCACACAGGATATCATGTTAATACAGGTATACCGGCACAACTAAAGGTTAATGTGGTGCTCGTCTGGGGAATTCATGTAAATATGAATAACTCCACGAGAGGAACTCAAGAGTGGAGTTAAGAGTGGGTCTCAACTATGATATTTATCCATGCTTGGTGGTCTTTAATTAAAATGTTTATTATATTATGTTAAACCATCTAGCTGACTGTCAAAATGGTCCGTTTGCAGTTATTTTAGATAACTATATCTCACTCTCTGCCGTCTTGTCCTTCACAGACCTACCCTGAGGTGATCCCCAAAATTACTCTTGCTCTGAAACTGGCAGAATTGCATTATGTTATTCTAAGGAGGTCTTCCCTGTAAATGCATGCTTTTTATGCCATTTTGTTGCTGAGGAGACGTTGGGCTGGAATCAGATGCCACCATGTGGTGGGATAGGTGACTTGCACAACAAAGATTGAAAATAAAAGGGATGCCCAGCACTCACACAAGGGGTTTATGTTCAATAAGGCCAAATGAGACAATGGTTTGAGAAGAAAAGGGGAAATGGCTTGGAGTCTAATTATCATGTTAAGGGATTCCGCAGATGCTAGTCCTCTTCCAAGTGGTTTCTCTATAGTGTGGCATGTGTTGTCCTTTTGGTATGTTTGCTATGTATCTAAACAAACAGTGTCTTATCTGCTGGTGCTTCGGTCTTGTTGCAGTCTCTCACACTCTTACTTTCACTCCTCCCCTCTCCCCCTCTCTCTCTCTCCTCCCCTCTCCCCCCCTCCTCTCTACTTTATCTCCCCTCTCCTCCCCTCTCTCCCTCCTCTCTACTTTCTCTCCCTCCTCTCTACTTTCTCTCCCTCCTCTCTACTTTCTCCCCTCTCTCCCCCCTCTCTCCCCCTCTCTCTCCCTCTCTCCCTCTCTCTCCCTCCTCTCTCCCCCTCTCTCCCTCCTCTCTCCCCCTCTCTCTCCCTCCTCTCTCCCTCTCTCTCCCTCCTCCTCTCTCCCCCTCTCTCTCCCTCCTCTCTACTTTCTCTCCCCCTCTCTCTCCCTCCTCTCTACTTTCTCTCCCCCTCTCTCTCCCTCCTCTCTACTTTCTCTCCCCTCTCTCTCCCTCCTCTCTACTTTCTCTTCTCCCCTCTCTCTCCCTCCTCTCTACTTTCTCTCCTCCCCTCTCTCTCCCTCCTCTCTACTTTCTCTCCCTCCTCTCTACTTTCTCCCCTCCCCTCTCTCTCCCTCCTCTCTACTTTCTCTCCTCCCCTCTACCCCTCTCTCCCTCCTCTACTTTCTCTCCCCCTCTCTCTCCCTCCTCTCTACTTTCTCTCCCCCTCTCTCTCCCTCCTCTCTACTTTCTCTCTACTCTCTCTCCCTCCTCTCTACTTTCTCTCCCTCCTCTCTACTTTCCCCTCCCCTCTCTCTCCCTCCTCTCTACTTTCTCTCCCCCTCTCTCTCCCTCCTCTCTACTTTCTCTCCTCCCCTCTCTCTCCCTCCTCTCTACTTTCTCTCCTCCCCTCTCTCTCCCTCCTCTCTACTTCTCTCCCTCCTCTCTACTTTCTCTCCCTCCTCTCTACTTTCTCTCCTCCCCTCTACCCCTCTCCCCCTCTCTCTCCCTCCTCTCTACCCCTCTCCCCCTCTCTCTCTCTCCCTCCTCTCTACTTTCTCTCCTCCCCTCTCTCCTCCCTCCTCTCTACTTTCTCTCCTCCCCTCTCTCTCCCTCCTCTCTACTTTCTCTCCTCCCCTCTCCCCCTCTCTCTCCTCTCTACTTTCTCTCCTCCCCTCTCCCCCTCTCTCTCCTCTCTACTTTCTCTCCTCCCCTCCCTCTCCCTCCTCTCTACTTCTCTCCTCCCCTCTCTCCCTCCTCTCTACTTTCTCTCCTCCCCTCTCTCCCTCCTCTCTACTTTCTCTCCTCCCCTCTCCCCCTCTCCTTTCTCTCCTCCCCTCTCCCCCTCTCTTTCTCTCCTCCCCTCTCTACCCCTCTCTCTCCCTCTACTTTCTCTCCTCCCCTCTCTCCCTCTACTTTCTCTCCTCCCCTCTCCCCCTCTACTTTCTCTCCTCCCCTCTCCCCTCTCCTTTCTCTCCTCCCCTCTCCCCCCTCTCCTTTCTCTCCTCCCCTCTCTCCCTCCTCTCTACTTTCTCTCCCTCCTCTCTACTTTCTCTCCTCCCCTCTACCCCCTCTCCCCTCTCTCTCCCTCCTCTCTACCCCTCTCCCCCCTCTCCTCTTCCCTCCTCTCTACTTTCTCTCCTCCCCTCTCTCTCCCTCCTCTCTACTTTCTCTCCTCCCCTCTCCCCTCTCTCTCCTCTCCTACTTTCTCTCCTCCCCTCTCCCCCTCTCTCTCCTCTCTACTTTCTCTCCTCTCCCCCTCTCTCTCCTCTCTACTTTCTCTCCTCCCCTCTCTCCCTCCTCTCTACTTTCTCTCCTCCCCTCTCTCCCTCCTCTCTACTTTCTCTCCTCCCCTCTCCCCCTCTCCTTTCTCTCCTCCCCTCTCCCCCTCTCTTTCTCTCCTCCCCTCTCTAACCCCTCTCTCTCCCTCTACTTTCTCTCCTCCCCTCTCCCCCTCTACTTTCTCTCCTCCCCTCTCTCCTCCCCTCTCTCTCCCTCCTCTCTACTTTCTCTCCTCCCCTCTCCCCCTCTCTCTCCTCTCTACTTTCTCTCCTCCCCTCTCCCCCTCTCTCTCCTCTCTACTTTCTCTCCTCCCTCCCTCCTCTCCCTCCTCTCTACTTTCTCTCCTCCCCTCTCTCCCTCCTCTCTACTTTCTCTCCTCCCCTCTCTCCCTCCTCTCTACTTTCTCTCCTCCCCTCTCCCCCTCTCCTTTCTCTCCTCCCCTCTCCCCCTCTCTTTCTCTCCTCCCTCTCTACCCCTCTCTCTCCCTCTACTTTCTCTCCTCCCCTCTCTCCCTCTACTTTCTCTCCTCCCCTCTCCCCCTCTACTTTCTCTCCTCCCCTCTCCCCCTCTCCTTTCTCTCCTCCCCTCTCCCCCTCTCCTTTCTCTCCTCCCCTCTCTCCCTCCTCTCTACTTTCTCTCCCTCCTCTCTACTTTCTCTCCTCCCCTCTACCCCTCTCCCCCTCTCTCTCCCTCCTCTCTACCCCTCTCCCCCTCTCTCTCCCTCCTCTCTACTTTCTCTCCTCCCTCTCTCTCCCTCCTCTCTACTTTCTCTCTCCCCCTCTCCCCCTCTCTCTCCTCTCTACTTTCTCTCCTCCCCTCTCCCCCTCTCTCTCCTCTCTACTTTCTCTCCTCTCCCCCTCTCTCTCCTCTCTACTTTCTCTCCTCCCCTCTCTCCCTCCTCTCTACTTTCTCTCCTCCCCTCTCTCCCTCCTCTCTACTTTCTCTCCTCCCCTCTCCCCTCTCCTTTCTCTCCTCCCCTCTCCCCCTCTCTTTCTCTCCTCCCCTCTCTACCCCTCTCTCTCCCTCTACTTTCTCTCCTCCCCTCTCCCCCTCTACTTTCTCTCCTCCCCTCTCCCCCTCTCCTTTCTCTCCTCCCCTCTCCCCCTCTCCTTTCTCTCCTCCCCTCTCTCCCTCCTCTCTACTTTCTCTCCTCCCCTCTCTCCCTCCTCTCTACTTTCTCTCCTCCCCTCTCCCCTCTCTCTCCCTCCTCTCCTTTCTCTCCTCCCCTCTACCCCTCTCCCCCTCTCTCTCCCTCCTCTCTACTTTCTCTCCTCTCTACTTTCTCTCCTCCCCTCCCTCTCCCTCCTCTCTACTTTCTCTCCTCCCCTCCTCCTCTCTACTTTCTCCCCTCCCCTCCTCTCTCCCTCCTCTCTACTTTCTCTCCTCCCCTCTACCCCTCTCTCCCTCCTCTCTACTTTCTCTCCCCCTCTCTCTCCCTCCTCTCTACTTTCTCTCCCCCTCTCTCTCCCTCCTCTCTACTTTCTCTCCCCCCTCTCTCTCCCTCCTCTCTACTTTCTCTCCCCTCCTCTCTACTTTCTCTCCCCCTCCTCTCTCCTCCTCTCTACTTTCTCTCCCCCCTCTCTCTCCCTCCTCTCTACTTTCTCTCCCCCTCTCTCTCCCTCCTCTCTACTTTCTCTCCCCCCTCTCTCTCCCTCCTCTCTACTTTCTCCTTCCTCCCCTCTCTCTCCCTCCTCTCTACTTTCTCTCCCCCTCTCTCTCCCTCCTCTCTACTTTCTCTCCCCCCTCTCTCTCCCTCCTCTCACTTTCTCTCCCCCTCTCTCTCCCTCCTCTCTACTTTCCTCTCCTCCCCTCTCTCTCCCTCCTCTCTACTTTCTCTCCTCCCCTCTCTCTCCCTCCTCTCTACTTTCTCTCCCTCCTCTCTACCCCCCCTCCTCTCTACTTTCTCTCCCTCCTCTCTACCCCTCTCCCCCTCTCTCTCCCTCCTCTCTACCCCTCTCCCCCTCTCTCTCCCTCCTCTCTACTTTCTCTCCTCCCCTCTCTCTCCCTCCTCTCTACTTTCTCTCCTCTCCTCTCTCTCCCTCCTCTCTACTTTCTCTCCTCCCCTCTCTCTCCCTCCTCTCTACTTTCTCTCCTCCCCTCTCTCTCCCTCCTCTCTACTTTCTCTCCTCCCCTCTCCCCTCTCTCCCCTCTTCTCCCTCTCTCCCCTCCTCTCTACTTTCTCTCCCCTCCTCTCTACTTTCTCTCCCCCTTTCTCTCCCTCCTCTCTACTTTCTCTCCCCCTCTCTCTCCCTCCTCTCTACTTTCTCTCCCCTCTCTCTCCCTCCTCTCTACTTTCTCTCCCCCTCTCTCTCCCTCCTCTCTACTTTCTCTCCCCCTCTCTCTCCCTCCTCTCTACTTTCTCTCCCCCTCTCTCTCCCTCCTCTCTACTTTCTCTCCTCCCCTCTCTCTCCCTCCTCTCTACTTTCTCTCCTCCCCTCTCTCTCCCTCCTCTCTACTTTCTCTCCCTCCTCTCTACCCTCTCCCCCTCCTCTCTACCCCTCTCCCCCTCTCTCTCCCTCCTCTCTACCCCTCTCCCCCTCTCTCTCCCTCCTCTCTACCCCTCTCCCCCTCTCTCTCCCTCCTCTCTACTTTCTCTCCTCCCCTCTCTCTCCCTCCTCTCTACTTTCTCTCCTCCCTCTCTCTCCCTCCTCTCTACTTTCTCTCCTCCCCTCTCCCCCTCTCTCTCCCTCCTCTCTACTTTCTCTCCTCCCCTCCCTCTCCCTCCTCTCTACTTTCTCTCCTCCCCTCCCTCTCCCTCCTCTCTACTTTCTCTCCTCCCCTCCCTCTCCCTCCTCTCTACTTTCTCTCCTCCCCTCCCTCTCCCTCCTCTCTACTTTCTCTCCTCCCCTCCCTCTCCCTCCTCTCTACTTTCTCTCCTCCCTCCCTCTCCCTCCTCTCTACTTTCTCTCCTCCCCTCTCTCTCCCTCCTCTCTACTTTCTCTCCCTCCTCTCTACCCCTCTCCCCTCTCTCTCCCTCCTCTCTACCCTCTCCCCTCTCTCTCCTCCTCTCTACCCCTCTCCCCTCTCTCCCCTCCTCTCTACTTCTCCTCCCCTCTCTCTCCCTCCTCTCTACTTTCTCTCCTCCCCTCTCTCTCCCTCCTCTCTACTTTCTCTCCTCCCCTCTCTCTCCCTCCTCTCTACTTTCTCTCCTCCCCTCTCTCTCCTCCTCTCTACTTTCTCTCCTCCCCTCTCCCCCCTTCTCTTCTCCCTTCTCTCTCTTCACTTTCTCTCCTCCCCTCTCCCCTCTCCCCTCCTCTCTACTTTCTCTCCTCCCCTCCCTCTCGCCTCCTCTCTACTTTCTCTCCTCCCTCCTCTCCCTCCTCTCTACTTTCTCTCCTCCCCTCTCTCTCCCTCCTCTCTACTTTCTCTCCTCCTCTCTACCCCTCTCCCCTCTCTCTCCCTCCTCTCTACCCTCTCCCCCTCTCTCTCCCCTCTCTACCCTCTCTCCCCTCTCTCTCCTCTCTCTACCCCTCTCCCCTCTCTCTCCTCCTCTCTACCCCTCTCCCCCTCTCTCTCCCTCCTCTCTACTTTCTCTCCTCCCCTCTCTCTCCTCCTCTCTACTTTCTCTCCTCCCCTCTCTCTCCCTCCTCTCTAACTTTCTCTCCTCCCCTCTCTTCTCCCTCCTCTCTACTTTCTCTCCTCCTCTCTCTCCCTCCTCTCTACTTTCTCTCCTCCCCTCTCTCTCCCTCCTCTCTACTTTCTCTCCTCCCCTCTCTCTCCCTCCTCTCTACTTTCTCTCCTCCTCCCCCTCTCTCTCCCTCCTCTCTACTTTCTCTCCTCCCCTCTCCCCCTCTCTCCCTCCTCTCTACTTTCTCTCCTCCCCTCTCCCCCTCTCTCTCCCTCCTCTCTACTTCTCTCTCCTCCCTCTCTCCCTCCCTCTCCCCTCTCCTCCCTCCTCTCTACTTTCTCTCCTCCCCCTCTCCCTCTCTACTTCTCTCCTCCCCTCCCTCTCCCTCCTCTCTACTTCTCTCCTCCCCTCCCTCTCCCTCCTCTCTACTTTCTCTCCTCCCTCCCTCTCCCTCCTCTCTACTTTCTCTCCTCCCCTCCCTCTCCCTCCTCTCTACTTTCTCTCCTCCCCTCCCTCTCCCTCCTCTCTACTTTCTCTCCTCCCCTCCCTCTCCCTCCTCTCTACTTTCTCTCCTCCCCTCCCTCTCCCTCCTCTCTACTTTCTCTCCTCCCCTCCCTCTCCCTCCTCTCTACTTTCTCTCCTCCCCTCCCTCTCCCTCCTCTCTACTTTCTCTCCTCCCCTCCCTCTCCCTCCTCTCTACTTTCTCTCCTCCCCTCCCTCTCCCTCCTCTCTACTTTCTCTCCTCCCCTCCCTCTCCCTCCTCTCTACTTTCTCTCCTCCCCTCCCTCTCCCTCCTCTCTACTTTCTCTCCTCCCCTCCCTCTCCCTCCTCTCTACTTTCTCTCCTCCCCTCCCTCTCCCTCCTCTCTACTTTCTCTCCTCCCCTCCCTCTCCCTCCTCTCTACTTTCTCTCCTCCCCTCCCTCTCCCTCCTCTCTACTTTCTCTCCTCCCCTCCCTCTCCCTCCTCTCTACTTTCTCTCCTCCCCTCCCTCTCCCTCCTCTCTACTTTCTCTCCTCCCCTCCCTCTCCCTCCTCTCTACTTTCTCTCCTCCCCTCCCTCTCTCCTCTCTACTTTCTCTCCTCCCTCCCTCCTCTCTACTTTCTCTCCTCCCCTCCCTCTCCCTCCTCTCTACTTTCTCTCCTCCCCTCCCTCTCCCTCCTCTCTACTTTCTCTCCTCCCCTCCCTCTCCCTCCTCTCTACTTTCTCTCCTCCCCTCCCTCTCCCTCCTCTCTACTTTCTCTCCTCCCCTCCCTCTCCCTCCTCTCTACTTTCTCTCCTCCCCTCCCTCTCCCTCCTCTCTACTTTCTCTCCTCTCCCTCCTCTCTACTTTCTCTCCTCCCCTCCCTCTCCCTCCTCTCTACTTTCTCTCCTCCCCTCTCCCCCTCTCCTTTCTACTTTCTCTCCTCCCCTCTCCCCCTCTACTTTCTCTCCTCCCCTCCCTCTCCCTCCTCTCTACTTTCTCTCCTCCCCTCCCTCTCCCTCCTCTCTACTTTCTCTCCTCTCCCTCTCTCTACTTTCTCTCCTCCCCTCTCTCCCTCCTCTCTACTTTCTCTCCTCCCCCCTCTCCCTCCTCTCTACTTTCTCTCCTCCCCTCTCTCCCTCCTCTCTACTTTCTCTCCTCTCCCCCTCTCTACTTTCTCTCCTCCCCTCTCTACCCCTCTCTCTCCCTCTACTTTCTCTCCTCCCCTCTCTCCCTCTACTTTCTCTCCTCCCCCCTCTCCTTTCTCTCCTCCCCTCTCCCCCTCTCTACTTTCTCTCCTCCCCTCTCTACCCCTCTCTACCCCTCACTCTCCCTCTACTTTCTCTCCTCCCCTCTCTTCTTTCTCTTGCTCTCACTCTCTCCAGGTGGTGGGGATCTTCGCTGGCTTTGGCCTGCTCCTGCTGGTGGCCTCTCCCTTCCTCCTCCTGGCCACACCATTCATCCTCTGCTGCAAGTGCAAGTGCAGCAAAGGAGATGATGACCCCTTTCCCACCTAAACCCCACCCCACCAACACAGGCGGGTGAAGAGTCCGCCCCCCCCTCCACCGCCACTGACCATTTTTTCCCCTTTTTTTCCTCTATTGCCTCCTTCCAACCTTGGAGTGCTGCTTTATTTAATGGGACTTGGGCCTAGCCACTTCCCAATCCATCACTCCACAGTGTCATGGTGGGAGTGGAGAAGGAGGAGTTGACCCCATGCCCACTGGCCTGGTAGACGAGGTCAAAGGTCACAGGTCAGACTTTGAGGAGGACAATGATGCCCCTCTGTGTGGATTTGGGGGCTTGTGAAAGTATACTGTAGCAGGGCCACTCTGAGGCCTCGGCTGTGCTTCAGGCAGTACAAGACAGAGGAGGGTGTTTTATCAAGATGAAGGATAAACACATTAGGATGTCAGGGTTGGGCTCAATTCTAATTGAAGGCAGTCCATTTAGGAATTAAACAAAAAATAAATAATTGATCAAATTGCATTTATTTAAAATTACTTCTCAGTAAACTTAACTGTAAATGTTTTATTTCAGAATTCAAAATTTCAAATCACTTCCATGAATTGACTGCCTTCAATTTGAGTTGAGCCTCCCTGTTCTAGATCCTCTCCTTGGGACATTTTCATGCAGGAACAGCTTGAATCGGAGGACCTTTCACTTGAACTCACTTTAGTCAAGTTTTGTTCATTTGTCAAACACAAAGCTCCCTCCCCCCACTGTCTGTGTAGCTGTCAACATACAGGAAGTAGCACTGGAGTTACGTGATGACCCGTTTGTCACTTTAAGGACCGGGGCGGGAGTTGGGACGTTTTCTCTCTCTCTCCCCTGTACAGCACGTTCTCTTGTTGATGTCAGTGTTTTTGTAATCTTTCGCTCTGTTCCAACTATCAGCAAGAAAGTATTAATTTTACAAACTGGATTTGAACTCTTGTGTCTACAGGTATTTGTGACGGTGTCCCAAACTCACTCTCACGTCCCAATAAGATAATCATGGGCCTGTATTCACACAGTCTCAGAGTAGGACTGCTGATCTAGGAAAGACCAAACGAATCCTAGGTTAGCATTCTTACTCTGAAACACTTTGTGAATACAGGCCCTGAACCTTAGTGTCGTCATCCACACAGACGGAAACAAACCATTTGGAATCAACAGAAGCGACTTCTGTTGTCAAATGGAATACCTGAATATAGATGTCCTGCCGTTTTCATTCCGAGTTCCTCTGAACCCAGATAATCATATTGCTTAGCCAAATAGAACAAATGGTTTGAAATCAATTAGAAAAGTAGCCAAAAAGCCACCTTTAGTTTCCTGAAGAAAAGAAAACATGGCTTTTGTCCAGTTCCGTCCTTGTGAAAGCACACTTAAATAATGCATTTGTTTAATGCATCACAATCAGTCATTAAAACCTGTTTATTGTCAGGTAGAACATAAGAGATGAATTCATGTCTCTCTGATACAAAGATGTCTCTTCATATCCATATCACATTGATGTTGGTCATATATATCCAACTACTGTAATGAACAATAATCCTATACAAATGTTTTTTGTTGTGTGAACTAGTGGAAAACTTGCATATGTTAGTGGTATGGTTGTCAATGTTTTCATTGGGAGAAAGTCGAGAGCTCACTCTCTCTACATGCAGCTAACCTTTGCAGGGCTATCAAAATGTCAAGAACTTCACTAGACTGTTTTGGACACCCGAAAGCTGCTCTACACATCACTGTATCTATGCAAGTTCGTGCGTTTCCAATCTTACTAGGTCTTGCTAATAGTGTGGTCATATCAAGTGGTCCAGTATGTTATACCAGATTCCCTGTGTCATCTCTTCATACGGTAGTGTTTTACAACAAGGGGGTTGACTTGCACCAGATGTAACATGGGTTTGATTTGACCTATCTGGGAAGCCATATATTAGTTAATCAGTGTCATTTGTCCTCATGTTGTTCCATTAGACTGTGTGGTGAGGATGCATGTAGCTACACCGTTTCTCACTCAAACACATTTAAAAGGGCAATCTGCTGCATCCATTTTTTGACATTTAAATTCATAATATATAGCCATTGATTCATGAAGAATATAACGGTCTCATGAGCTTAGTTCAACTGTATAAACCCATTAGAAACTAAACTATAAGCTTGTTTTACTCATTTGTAAACACTAATAATTCTATAGCCTCAAAATGGTTAACTATAGTTTTGATATTTAATGGATGGTCAGTCCTTGCATCCATAGCTGTTTTATGAATTTCTACATCTACTGTTTACCAAAACATTGGCAGGGTGCCCACTCTTTTTATTGCTTGAACTGAAGATTGACCCTAAACTCAAGAGATGAGTCAATATTATTCCGTCCGTCACTTAGCTACTTTGGAACACATACAGAATACTGAGAAACTCTTCAGAAGTCCCTGATTTTTAATGTTGCTCTCCTCGTAGCATTCAAATAGGGGCTATGGCAGTTAATGGAACTATCATCAGCAATCACCTTACCTCATGGTAGCCATTCCTTTAAAAACAAAGATAACGTTAGCCTAAATGTTTGAATACCTCGCCTGTAGCCTCATTTTCTTCTAACCCTTAATGCATCAAAGCCTGTTTCAACTGAACATGTGGATCACTGAGCTGACCATGTCTTTGTATGACAATCGTGCCAAGAAGGTCTCGTGTGTGGCAATAGTGAAATTGAATGGTGTAGAGTGAATAGTTTGAAGCGTCTAAGAATTTTTCAAATAAAATCTGCGATCTTGTTTCCGTATGGTGTGGGTGTTATGTTGGAGGTTGAGCCTTAGAATACTCTATGGTGTGACGTGTACTATTGTTTTGGTTTTCAAGATGTAGTATGTTCATTAAATACTGTAGTCTTTCTGGAATTGATGAGTTTTTTGAATGGGTTTGGAGATCAGAAGAAATGTAGACGCTATTTCCAGATTTCCTCAACTCGGAGACTTGGAAGGATGGCATTGCAGGACTATAGGAAATGTAACACTCAACTTGTTTCCACTTCTCTTATCATCCATTTGGTATAGTTGGGATGTTGAGCTGAGAAGAAATATTGAATATTTGTCCTCTGACTCAACTGATTTTAGGTTGCTGGCTTTTCATATGGTTTCACAGTATCTACCAATCAAACTCCAAGGACTCATTCAGTTATTGGTGTCATCTGGTATCATTCAGCAGTAAAGGGCCAAAAACGGTACATTTAAACACCGTTCACCTTGAGGTGATGCCATGCATGTTGCACAATTATTTTCTAAGATTTGATACTTCTATTGCTTTGTCCACATTTCTACTGAGATGTATGTAGGTTGTCCAAAAAATTCCATTGCTCTTGTTTTTAAAATGCATGTTGTACTCTACCACTACTATGCGTTTTAAGAACCCATACTATGCCTCATTTTAGGGACTGAAACAAGTCCTTCCATTTCTGTCATGACATACTCTATCCTGGCTTTTGAAGTTTGCCTTTTACACTTAAGACACTGTACGTAGGTTGCCTTTGTGTTATACTTGTTCTGTTGGCTTTGATGCAGTTCATCTTACTTTCAACTATTTTCAACTTTTCAAAAGATGGAACCTTTTTAAATTGGCATGTGTGGATGTCCTTCGATAAACCAACATTGTACTTCTCCCATGTATCTACAGTTTCACGAACACTGTGACATGGAATAAATGTGGTTGTTTTTTGTGACTCGTGTCTCCTTTGAACATAAATGCGTCAAGCATATTCACATTGTCTGATTCACAGTATGGTCATCCAGAATCGTACTGGTCCTTTTCAGCAACTATGGGGGATGTGTAAGCAGACCAGTACAACTTGATTTGGTTTGGCCGTATGATGTGAATAAGGGAATACGTTGAGCACAATGTTGAAAGCGGTATTTTCAACTTCTTTTCAACCAAAAAGTTTTATTTTCAACGTCTTTTGCTCATAGGGAAGTTCTCACTAGTCCTCATCGGTCCCAGGAACATGCCTGGTGTAAGTGTGCCCACTGGTGTTGAAAGATGGATGGTACGTTTGTCTTCGTCAAACACAATAGGATATTTTCATTCCAATCGGCTCTCGGGTCATGTTAAATCTCACTGAAAAGAGATGTGCAAATGAATTTAACAACCTCCGTCAGTATGTTGGTCTTATTTGAAGGGAGACCTATCCAGTAAACCTTGGCTTTTCCAGTGGTACACATTACTTATTGTATGGATCTTATGTTCCTTCTAGGAGAAACATAAAATAATACACATGTGCATTGAGACATTCAATCAAATCTATTCATAGTGTTGCTGCTAACCTTCCCCTCTGCCAGTTCTTGGCTTTGCACTGTGACAGGTTCTCAGAATAAGCCAAGTGTACCTATAATCAGAATAGTCAACATTAATTTCCTGGCACCAGCTCATGAATAAAAGTTGTAGCATTCATATCAATTAAGTATGTTTGTATGGTACCATTTGCAATGTTTTGGTCTCAAGGTATTGTATAGCTTTTGGGTTAAATGCATATAGAGTTGAATGTATGGAGGCTGTAAAAACTACAGGAAACTATAGAGTACAGTGACTTGTGAAAGTATTCACCTCTTTCTTCGAAGCAAAAACTGCTCCAGCTCCTTCAAGTTGGATGGGTTCCGTTGGTGTACAGCAATGTTTAAATCCTACCACAGATTCTCAATTGAATTGAGGTCTGGGCTTTGACTAGGCCATTCCAAGACATTTAAATGTTTCCCCTTAAACCACTCAAGTGTTGCTTTAGCAGTATGCTTAGGGTCATTGTCCTGCTGGAAGGTGAACCGCTGTCCCAGTCTCAAATCTCTGGAAGAATGAAACAGGTTTCCCTCAAGAATTTCCCTGTATTTAGCCCCATCCATTTCTTCAATTCTGACCAGTTTCCCTGCCAATAGAAAATCATCCCCACAGCATGATGCTGCCACCACCATGCTTCACTGTGGGAATGGTGTCTCAGGGTGATGAGGTGTTGGATTTGCACCATACATAACCTTTTCCTTGATGACCAAAAAGCAGAATTTTAGTCTCATCTGACCAGAGTACCTTCTTCCATATGTTTGGGGAGTCTCCCACATGTCTTTTGGCAAACACCAAACGTGTTTGCTTATTTTTTTCCTGTCCTCTTGTCTGTAAAGCCCAGCTCTGTAGAGTGCATGGCTTAAAGTGGTCATGTGGACAGATACTCCAATCTCCGCTGTGGAGCTTTGCAGCTCCTTCAGTGTTATCTTTCGTCTCTTTGTTGCCTCTGATTTAATGCCCTCCTTGTCTGGTCCTTGAGATTTGGTGGGCGGCCCTCTCTTGGCAGGTTTGTTGTGGTGCCATATTCATTAAATGTTTTATAATGGAGTTAATGGTGCTCTGTGGGATGTTCAAAGTTTAGGATATTTTTTTATAACCCGACCCTGATATGTACTTCTCCGCAACTTTGTCCCTGACCTGTTTGGAGAGCTCATTGGTTTTCATGGTGCCGCTTGCATATATATACACATATGTGGGTGTATATGTATATCTGTGTGTGTGAGTATATGTACACACACACACATAATTTAAGTGTACCTATGATGAAAATTACAGGCCTCTCTCATCTTTTTAAGTGGGAGAACTTAAAAAGAGAACTGGTAGCTGACTAAATACTTTTTTGCCCCACTGTATGTATACGTGTATGTATGTTTGTGTGCGTCTATTTAAAAAAAATATGTGTATAAGTGTGTGTGTGTGTGTGTGTGTGTGTGTATACGCTGCTCAAAAAAAAAGGGAACACTTAAATAACACCCTAGATCTGAATGAATGAAATATTCTTATTAAATACTTTTTTCTTTACATAATTTGTGTGATTTTGTTGTCAGCACATTCAACTATCAATGGAAATCAAATGTATCAACCCATGGAGGTCTGGATTTGGAGTCATACTCAAAATTAAAGTGGAAAACCACACTACAGGCTGATCCAACTTTGATATAATTTCCTTAAAACAAGTCTAAATGAGACTCCGTAGTGTGTGTGGCCTCCACGTGCCTGTATGAACTCCCTACAACGCCTGGGCATGCTCCTGATGAGGTGGCGGATGGTCTCCTGAGGGATCTCCTCCCAGATCTGGACTAAAGCATCCGCCAACTCCTGGACAGTCTGTGGTGCAATGTGGTGTTGGTGGATGGAGCGAGACATGATGTCCCAGATGTGCTCAATTGGATTCAGTTCTGGGGAACAGGAGGGCCAGTCCATAGCATCAATGCCTTCCTCTTGCAGGAACTGCTGACACACTCCAGCCACATGAGGTCTAGCATTGTCTTGCATTAGGAGGAACCCAGGGCCAACCGCACCAGCATATTGTCTCACAAGGGGTCTGAGGATCTCATCTCGGTACCTAATGGCAGTCAGGCTACCTCTGGCGAGCACATGGAGTGCTGTGCGGCCCCCCCAAAAAATGCCACCCCACACCATGACTGACCCACCGCCAAACGGATCATGCTTGAGGATGTTGCAGGCAACAGAACGTTCTCCTCAGCGTCTCCAGACTCTGTCACGTGCTCAGTGTGAACCTGCTTTCATCTGTGAAGAGCACAGGGCGCCAGTGGCGAATTTGCCAATCTTGGTGTTCTCTGGCAAATGCCAAACGTCCTGCACGGTGTTGGGCTGTAAGCACAACCCCCACCTGTGGACGTCGGGCCCTCATACCACCATCATGGATCCTGTTTCTGACCGTTTGAGCAGACACATGCACATTGGATGAGCTGCACTACCTGAGCCACTTGTGTGGGTTGTAGACTCCGTCTTATGCTACCACTAGAGTGAAAGCACCGCCAGCATTCAAAAGTGACCAAACCATCAGCCAGGAAGCATAGGCACTGAGAAGTGGTCTATGGTCACCACCTGCAGAACTACTCCTTTATTGGGGGTGTCTTGCTAATTGCCTATAATTTCCCACCTGTTGTCTATTCCATTTGCACAACAGCATGTGAAATGTATTGTCAATCAGTGTTGCTTCCTAAGTGGACAGTTTGATTTCACAGAAGTGTGATTGTGTTGTTTAAGTGTTTCCTTTATTTTTTGAGCAGTGTATATGATTGTGTGTGTGTATATACAGTGGGGAGAACAAGTATTTGATACTCTGCCGATTTTGCAGGTTTTCCTACTTACAAAGCATGTAGAGGTCTGTAATTTATCATAGGTGCACTTCAACTGTAAGAGATGGAATCTAAAACAAACATCCAGAAAATCACATTGTATGATTTTTAAGTAAATCCTTTGCATTTTATTGCATGACATAAGTATTTGATTGATTTGATTTAATTCCGGCTCTCACAGACCTGTTAGTTTTTCTTTAAGAAGCCCTCCTGTTCTCCACTCATTACCTGTATTAACTGCACCTGTTTGAACTTGTTACCTGTATAAAAGACACCTATCCACACACTCAATCAAACAGACTCCAACCTCTCCACAATGGCCAAGACCAGGGATAAAATTGTAGACCTGCACAAGGCTGGGATGGGCTACAGGACAATAGGCAAGAAGCTTGGTGAAAAGGCAACAACTGTTGGCACAATTATTAGAAAATGGAAGAAGTTCATGATGACGGTCAATCGCTCTGGGGCTCCATGCAAGATCTCACCTCGTGGGGCATCAATGATCATGAGGAAGGTGAGGAATCAGCCCAGAACTACACGGCAGGACCTGGTCAATGACCTGAAGAGAGCTGGGACCACAGTCTCAAAGAAAACCATTAGTAACACACTACACCGTCATGGATTAAAATCCTGCAGCGCATGCAAGGTCCCCCTGCAGTAGATGGTATAGAGTACAGTATATACATATGAGATGAGTAATGTTGGGTATGAAAACATTATATGAAGTGGCATTGTTTAAAGTGGCTAGTGATACATTACATCAAGATTGCAAGATGTAGTAGCTGGTCTAGCGTACAGTATATACATTTGAGATGAGTAATGTAGGGTATGAAAACATTATATGAAGTGCCATTGTTTAAAGTGGCTAGTGATACATTACATCAAGATTGCAAGATGTAGTAGCTGGTCTAGCGTACAGTATATACATATGAAATTAGTAATGTAGGGTATGTAAACATATAATATAAAGTGGCTAGTGATACATTTATTACATCAATTTTTCCATTATTAAAGTGGCTGGAGTTGAGTCAGTATGTTGGCAGCAGCCACTCAATGTTAGTGGTGGCTGTTTAGCAGTCTGATGGCCTTGAGATGGAAGCTGTTTTTCAGTCTCTCGGTCCCCGCTTTGATGCACCTGTACTGACCTCGCCTTCTGGATGATAGCGGGGTGAACAGGTAGTGGCTCGGGTGGTTGTTGTCCTTGATGATCGGGTGGTGTAGGTGTCCTGGAGAGCAGGGGGTTTGCACCTGGTGATTCGTTGTGCAGACCTTAGTACCCTCAGGAGATCCTTCCGGTTATGGGCAGAGCAGCTGCCGTACCAGGCGGTGATACAGCCAGACAGGATGCTCTCTATTGTGCATCTGTAAAAGTTTGTGTGTGTTTTTGGTGACATGCCGAATTTCTTCAGCCTCCTGAGGTTGAAGAGGCGCTGCTGCGCCTTCTTCACCACACTGTCTGTGTGGGTGGACCATTTCAGTTTGTCCGTGATGTGTACGCCGAAAAACTTAAAACTCTCCATCTCCACTACTGTCCCGTCAATGTAGATGGGGGCTGCTCCCTCTGCTGTTTCCTGAAGTCCACGATCATCTCATTTGTTTTGTTGACATTGTGTGTGAGGCTATTTTCCTGACACCACACTCCGGAGGGCCCTCACTTCCTTCCTGTAGGCCGTCTCGTCATTGTTGGTAATTAAGCCTACCACTGTAGTGTCATCTGCAAACTTGATTGAGTTGGAGGCGTGCATGGCCACGCAGTCGTGGGTGAACAAAGAGTACAGGAGAGGGCTGAGAACGCACCCTTGTGGGGCCCCAGTGTTGAGGATCAGCGGGGTGGAGATGTTGTTACCTACCCTCACCACCTGGGGGCGGCCCATCAGGAAGTCCAGGACCCAGTTGCACAGGGCGGGGTCGAGACCCAGGGTCTCGAGCTTGATGACGAGTTTGGAGGGTACTATGGTGTTAAATGCTGAGCTGTAATCGATGAACAGCATTCTTAAATAGGTATTCCTCTTGTCCAGATGGGTTAGGGCAGTGTGATGGTGACTGTGTCATCTGTGGACCTATTGGGGCGGTAAGCAAATTGGAGTGGGTCTAGGGTGTCAGGTAGGGTGGAGGTGATATGGTCCTTGACTAGTCTCTCAAAGCACTTCATGATGACAGAAGTGAGTGCTACAGGGCGGTAGTCATTTAGTTCAGTTACCTTAGCTTTCTTGGGAACAGGAACAATGGTGGCCCTCTTGAAGCATGTGGAGACAGCAGACTGGGATAAGGATTGATTGAATATGTCTGTAAACACACCAGCCAGCTGGTCTGCACATGCTCTGAGGACGCGGCTGGGCCTGCAGCCTTGCGAGGGTTAACACGTTTAAATGTTTTACTCACGTTGGCTACAGTGAAGGAGAGCCCGCAGGTTTTTTTAACTGGCCAGGTCAGTGGCATTGTATTGTCCTCAAAGCAAGCAAAAAAAATTTGTTTAGTCTGTCTGGGAGCAAGGCATCGTGATCCGCGACGGGGATGGATTTTATTTTGTAGTCCGTGATTGACTGTAGACCCTGCCACATACCTCTCATGTCTGAGCCGTTGAATTGCGACTCCACTTTGTCTCTGTACTGACACTTAGCTTGTTTGATTGCCTTTAGGAGGGAATAGCTGCACTGTTTGTATTCGGTCATGTGTCCGGTCACCTTGCCCTGATTAAAAGCAGTGGTTTGCAAGTTCAGTATTGCGCGAATGCTGCCATCAACCCATGGTTTCTGGTTTGGGAATGTCTTAATAGCCGCTGTGGGTACAACATCACCGATGCACTTGTTAATAAACTCGCACACTGAATCAGCGTGTTCGCCGCAATGCGGAACATATCGCAGTCCACGTGATCAAATCTTGAAGCGTGGAATCCGATTGGTCGGACCAGCGTTGAACAGACCTGAGCTCGGGAGCTTCTTGTTTCAGTTTCTGTCTATAGGCTGGGAGCAACAAAATGGAGTCGTGGTCAGCTTTTCCGAAGGGAGGGAGGGGGAGGGCCTTATATGCGTCGCAGAAGTTAGAATAACAGTGGTCTAGGGTTTTGCCAGCCCTGGTAGCACAATCGATATGCTGATAGAATTTGGGGAGCCTTGTTTTCAGATTAGCCTTGTTAAAATCTCCGGCTATGTATTTGTGTGTGTGTGTGTATGTATGTGTATGTATGTATGTCTGTCTGTCTGTCTGTCTGTATATTCTGGGATCATGTGACACTTAAATTGCACACAGGTGGAGTTTTTTTAAACTAATTATGTGACTTCTGAAGGTAATTGTCTACACCAGATCTTATTTAGGGGCTTCATTGCAAAGGGGGTGAATACATTTTTTTTTTAAACATGTCATTTTTTTCATTTCACTTCACCAATTTTGACTTTTTTTGTATGTCCATTAAATTAAAATATTTCAATTACAGGTTGTAATGCAACAAAATAGGAAAAACACCAAGGGGGTGAATACTTTTGCAAGGCACTGTATGTGCTCACTAAAGCTATTGAAAAGCCTTCTGCATCAATCTTTACTTCTCTTCACACATTGTAGCCCTGTCAAACCAACACCTGCTCTTCAGCTCTTTGTTAATCACTCTCTCGTTCTCTCTCTCCCCCTCTCTCATTGTGCTTCCATTTCCTGCCAGATGTGGGTCTGGGAGTGTCAAGCAGACGAGCCTGAAATGAAAGCGCTAACGCCAAATAACAACCCAGTGATATATCATCCCCCAGCAGCTGTTCTCTGTTTGGAAGGTCTCCGCCAATCGCAGGGTCCGGCCGCAGGAAGCACCATCTGTGGGCTCCATGGCGACAGGGTTCCGGGTGCTGAGGCTGATGGGTTATCTGGAGCGAATGAAGTGAGGAGAGGAAGCCAGAGCCAGGCCCTCACACCTGTACTGTATGGTACACAGAGTCCGAACATCACAGGTGTGGGCCGCTGGGCCGCAGGGCTGGGTTTACCCACTGCTCTGCCAAGGCCTTCCTCTGCTCTCTCCTGTACTTAATCTTTGGTGTAAAGAGAGGTTACTTCTTTGTCCTTGTGTCTTTCTGTGAAAAGTTCCTCTAATAAAATGCTGTACTGTCTCTAGAGTGAACCTACATAGTAATTGGAATGTGCTAATTTACAGGCAGGTAGGTTCCTAAGGTCTTAATTTGTTTTTAAAATATTTTTATGTACACACATATATGTACTTAACCCAAACCTCTTCATATCCATGATAGATTTTACACTGAGTAAACAAAACATTAAGGACACCTGCTCTTTCCCATGACATAGACTGACCAGGTGAATCCAGGTGAAAGCTATGATCCCTTATTGATGTCACTTGTTAAATCCACTTCAATCAGTGTAGATGAAGGGGAGGAGGCAGGTTAAACTCAATATTAGGGGAAGTGTCCTTTAATGTTTGGTACACTCAGTGTATATTACCTTAGATATGATGCTCTTCAGAACCTGCCTGTTCTCTCAGAGGTCCTCTTCCATGGTTTGTAACAGATTGCTAGGAGATGGGACTGGGAAGCAGCTGTAGACCTGGCTGTGTAGGGACTGGACTGGAATGGTGATGGTATGATGTTGGAATTTCTCATCTTCTCCAAGTTGCGACTTGAAAGGGTAGCCCTTAAAATGTCTTGAAAGCGATTTGATATTGTAAAACAGGCCCCAGGTGCTGCCCAGCTGGTATTGGAGTGAGCCCATCTCAGAGATTTGAACCCTATGAGCAAAGCTTTGATTGGAAAATAATGCAAGCAAAGAGCTCCTTTTTGGTCGTCAGTGGCACTGATGTTAGAACTTGAGATAAGAATGTCACATTGAATGGTAGTTAATTGTCAACCCATGTTCAGGCAATGTGTTTGTCAGTGATGACTGATTTGAATATGCCAATGAATGATTTACATGAAATGTAATGGGTAAGTAATACACTGTATTAAAATGTCTTTCTCCCTCAACTAAAGTCTGTCAGAATAACACAGATGACAGTTTATTAGTTGATTACTTACTCAGGCCTTAACTTCATGTACAGTTTCTGTTTCAGGGCCTTCAGGATTCAAGGGGGTGAGAAAGCACAACTTAACTTTTGCAATGCAAGTAGTTCATCATTTTACACCCCCTCATATTCACACCACATGGTTCAATCAATTACCCAATGCGGAAAGTTCTCACTTTCAAGGTGTTGCTGATGATCCATTTCTCGTTCTTAGTTTTTCTTAATTGTCCATAATGTGTATTGACATGAATTAATATGATTAACAAGTAGCAAGTGGTTATTTTTGTCATTCCCACTTTCACTTTGAAAGATTTAAGGAGTGCAGCACTCTGGCAATTAAAAGTCTCTTTACTTACAGGAGTGCAGAACTCAGCAATGAAAAGTCCCTTTACTTACAGTATCCAACTTTTACAATTAACATTATCACTTAAACTCGCTAATTTGTTTAATTTAACATGTATCCGTTATTTTTACCACCTCTTATAACACATTAGATTCAGAGCAGTGAGCTGTAAGAAATGCATATAATATCAGTAGGATATTACTAACACTTTCTGTTGTTGAACAGTATATTGCCATCATCTGGACAATTGATGGTGTTGAATTTAGCTTTTTTTATCGAACAGGATAGGATGTTCTATTAATCTCAGTTATTTTCATAACCTCACTAGTCTAGGTAAATGTTAGGATGGCTTGTGTTTACACAGGCAGACAAATTCTGATATTTTTTACTGAAAAAGATCTGATGTGAAAAGATCTGATGTGATCAGTGGACCAATCAGTGGAAAAAAAATATCAGAATTGGGCTGCCTGTCTAAACGCAGCTGATGTTATCTAAATCAGTAAATACTTGATACTTTTTATGTTTTTCTGTCTTTCTTGGATATTTTGGGGCTTTAATTCAAGGGACATGTAGCCCTTGCCAAAGGTGAATGCTATAGATCCGTTTGCATGAGAGGGAACTAGAAGTTCCATAATATAAACACAGACAACAGTGCCGGGACCACCACCCCAAAACCCGCCCCCAGCCAACCTCCCAGGGACCGACAACTGCCGAACCACCCCTGGCCCTCAGTCACCTCCCGGACACAGACCAAAAATGCCGACCACCACCCCCCGCCCCCAGCAACCTCCCAGGGCACAGGGCAACAGCGACCACCACCCCGCCTCCCAGCCAACCTCCAGACACAGACAACAGGCCGACCACCACTCCGCCCCCAGCAACTCCCAGGACACAGACAAACATGCCACCACCACCCGCCCCCAGCCAACCTCCCGGACACAGGACACAGACAACATGCCGACCACCACCCCGTCTCCCTGAACGCTGTTCCACAGTAACACACATTATGTGACTGAGAATCGGAATATAGAGCTAACCTAATCAAATCAAATGTATTTATATAGCCCTTCGTACATCAGCTGATATCTCAAAGAGCTGTACAGAAACCCAGCCTAAAACCCCAACAGCAAGCAATGCAGGTGTAGAAGCACGGTGGCTAGGAAAAACTCCCTAGAAAGGCCAAAACCTAGGAAGAAACCTAGAGAGGAACCAGGCTATGTGGGGTGACTAGTCCTCTTCTGGCTGTGCCGGGTGGAGATTATAACAGAGCATGGCCAATATGTTCAAATGTTCATAAATGACCAGCATGGTCAAATAATAATAAGGCAGAACAGTTGAAACTGGAGCAGCAGCCAGGCCAGGTGGACTGGGGACAGCAAGGAGTCATCATGTCAGGTAGTCCTAGGGCATGGTCCTAGGGCTCAGGTCCTCCGAGAGAGAGAGAGAGAAAGAGAGAATTAGAGAACGCACACTTAGATTCACACAGGACACCGAATAGGACAGGAGAGGTACTCCAGATATAACAAACTGACCCTAGCCCCCCGACACAAACTACTGCAGCATAAATACTGGAGGCTGAGACAGGAGGGGTCAGGAGACACTGTGGCTCCATCCGAGGACACCCCCAGACAGGGCCAAACAGGAAGGATATAACCCCACCCACTCTGCCAAAGCACAGCCCCCACACCACTAGAGGGATATCTTCAACCACCAACTTACCATCCTGAGACAAGGCCGAGTATAGCCCACAAAGATCTCCGCCATGGCACAACCCAAGGGGGGGCGCCAACCCAGACAGGACGACCACAACCGTGAATCAACCCACTCAGGTGACGCACCCCCTCCAGGGACGGCATGAGAGAGCCCCAGTAAGCCAGTGACTCAGCCCCTGTAATAGGGTTAGAGGCAGAGAATCCCAGTGGAAAGAGGGGAACCGGCCAGGCAGAGACAGCAAGGGCGGTTCGTTGCTCCAGAGCCTTTCCGTTCACCTTCCCACTCCTGGCCAGACTACACTCAATCATATGACCCACTGAAGAGATAAGTCTTCAGTAAAGACTTAAAGGTTGAGACCGAGTTTGCGTCTCTGACATGGGTAGGCAGACCGTTCCATAAAAATGGAGCTCTATAGGAGAAAGCCCTGCCTCCAGCTGTTTGCTTAGAAATTCTAGGGACAATTAGGAGGCCTGCGTCTTGTGACCGTAGCGTACGTGTAGGTATGTACGGCAGGACCAAATCAGAGAGATAGGTAGGAGCAAGCCCATGTAATGCTTTGTAGGTTAGCAGTAAAACCTTGAAATCAGCCCTTACCTTGACAGGAAGCCAGTGTAGAGAGGCTAGCACTGGAGTAATATGATCAAATTTTTTGGTTCTAGTCAGGATTCTAGCAGCCGTATTTAGCACCAACTGAAGTTTATTTAGTGCTTTATCCGGGTAGCCGGAAAGTAGAGCATTGCAGTAGTCTAACCTAGAAGTGACAAAAGCATGGATTAATTTTTCTGCATCATTTTTGGACAGAAAGTTTCTGATTTTTGCAATGTTAACATAGATGGAAAAAAGCTGTCCTTGAAATGGTCTTGATATGTTCTTCAAAAGAGAGATCAGGGTCCAGAGTAACGCCGAGGTCCTTCACAGTTTTATTTGAGATGACTGTACAACCATTAAGATTAATTGTCAGATTCAACAGAAGATCTCTTTGTTTCTTGGGACCTAGAACAAGCATCTCTGTTTTGTCCGAGTTTAAAAGTAGAACGTTTGCAGCCATCCACTTCCTTATGTCTGAAACACATGCTTCTAGCAAGGGCAATTTTGGGGCTTCACCATGTTTCATTGAAATGTACAGCTGTGTGTCATCCGCATAGCAGTGAAAGTTAACATTATGTTTTCGAATAACATCCCCAAGAGGTAAAATATATAGTGAAAACAATAGTGGTCCTAAAACGGAACCTTGAGGAACACCGAAATTTACAGTTGCTTTGTCAGAGGACAAACCATTCACAGAGACAAAAATTTTCTAAAATTTTTGAGAGGAATGGAAGATTCGATATAGGCCGATAGTTTTTTATATTTTCTGGGTCAAGGTTTGGCTTTTTCAAGAGAGGCTTTATTACTGCCACTTTTAGTGAGTTTGGTACACATCCGGTGGATAGAGAGCCGTTTATTATGTTCAACATAGGAGGGCCAAGCACAGGAAGCAGCTCTTTCAGTAGTTTAGTTGGAATAGGGTCCAGTATGCAGCTTGAAGGTTTAGAGGCCATGATTATTTTCATCATTGTGTCAAGAGATATAGTACTAAAACACTTGAGTGTCTCCTTTGATCCTAAGTCCTGGGAGAGTTGTGCAGACTCAGGACAACTGAGCTTTGAAGGAATACGCAGATTTAAAGAGGAGTCCGTAATTTGCTTTCTAATAATCATAATCTTTTCCTCAAAGAAGTTCATGAGTTTATCACTGCTAAAGTGAAAGTCATCCTCTCTTGGGGAATGCTGCTTTTTAGTTAGCTTTGCGACAGTATCAAAAAGGAATTTCGGATTGTTCTTATTTTCCTCAATTAAGTTAGAAAAGTAGGATGATCGAGCAGCAGTAACTGTACTGCACGGTACTGTCTTTACAAGCTAGTCGGAAGACTTCCAGTTTGGTGTGGCGCCATTTCCGTTCCAATTTTCTGGAAGCTTGCTTCAGAGCTCGAGTATTTTCTGTGTACCAGGGAGCTAGTTTCTTATGAGAAATGTTTTTAGTTTTTAGGGGTGCAACTGCATCTAGGGTATTGTGCAAGGTTAAATTGAGTTCCTCAGTTAGGTGGTTAACTGATTTTTGTCCTCTGGCGTCCTTGGGTAGACAGAGGGAATCTGGAAGGACATCAAGGAATCTTTGTGTTGTCTGTGAATTTATAGCACGACTTTTGATGTTCCTTGGTTGGGGTCTGAGCAGAGTATTTGTTGCAAATGTAATAAAATAGTGGTCCGATAGTCCAGGATTATGAGGAAAAACATTAAGATCCACAACATTTATTCCATGGGACAAAACTAGGTCCAGCATATGACTGTGACAGTGAGTGGGTCCAGAGACATGTTGGACAAAACCCACTGAGTCGATGATTGCTCCGAAAGCCTTTTGGAGTGGGTCTGTGGACTTTTCCATGTGAATATTAAAGTCACCAAAGATTAGAATATTATCTGCTATGACTACAAGGTCCGATAGGAATTCAGGGAACTCAGTGAGGAACGCTGTATATGGCCCAGGAGGCCTGTAAACAGTAGCTATAAAAAGTGATTGAGTAGGCTGCATAGATTTCATGACTGGAAGCTCAAAAGACGAAAACGTAATTTTTGTTGTTGTTGGTAAATTGAAATTTGCTATCGTTAATGTTAGCAACACCTCCGCCTTGGCGGGATGCACGGGGGATATGGTCACTAGTGTAGCCAGGAGGTGAGGCCTCATTTAACACAGTAAATTCATCAGGCTTAAGCCATGTTTCAGTCAGGCCAATCACATCAAGATTATGATCAGTGATTAGTTCATTGACTATAATTGCCTTTGAAGTAAGGGATCTAACATTAAGTAGCCCTATTTTGAGATGTGAGGTATCATGATCTCTTTCAATAATGACAGGAATGGAGGTGGTCTTTATCCTAGTGAGATTGCTAAGGCGAACACCGCCATGTTTAGTTTTGCCCAACCTAGGTCGAGGCACAGACACGGTCTCAATGGTGATAGCTGAGCTGACTACACTGACTGTGCTAGTGGCAGACTCCACTATGCTGGCAGGCTGGCCAACAGCCTGCTGCCTGGCCTGCACCCTATTTCATTGTGGAGCTAGAGGAGTTAGAGCCCTGTCTATGTTGGTAGATAAGATGAGAGCACCCCTCCAGCTAGGATGGAGTCCGTCACTCCTCAGCAGGTCAGGCTTGGTCCTGTTTGTGGGTGAGTCCCAGAAAGAGGGCCAATTATCTACAAATTCTATCTTTTGGGAGGGGCAGAAAACAGTTTTCAACCAGCGATTGAGTTGTGAGACTCTGCTGTAGAGCTCATCACTCCCCCTAACTGGGAGGGGGCCAGAGACAATTACTCGATGCCGACACATCTTTCTAGCTGATTTACACCCAGAAGCTATGTTGCGCTTGGTGATCTCTGACTGTTTCATCCTAACATCGTTGGTGCCGACGTGGATAACAATATCTCTATACTCTCTACACTCGCCAGTTTTAGCTTTAGCCAGCACCATCTTCAGATTAGCCTTAACGTCGGTAGCCCTGCCCCCTGGTAAACAGTGTATGATCGCTGGATGATTCGTTTTAAGTCTAATACTGCGGGTAATGGAGTCGCCAATGACTAGAGTTTTCAATTTGTCAGAGCTAATGGTGGGAAGCTTCGGCGTCTCAGACCCCGTAACGAGAGGAGTAGAGACCAGAGAAGACTCGGCCTCAGACTCCGACTCGCTGCTTAATGGGGAAAACCGGTTGAAAGTTTCTGTCGGCTGAATGAGCGACACCGGTTGAGCGTTCCTACAGCATTTCCTTCCAGAAACCGTGAGAAAGTTGTCCGGCTGCGGGGACTGTGCCAGGGGATTTATACTACTATCTGTACTTACTGGTGGCACAGACGCTGTTTCATCCTTTCCTACACTGAAATTACCCTTGCCTAACGATTGCGTCTGAAGCTGGGCTTGTAGCACAGCTATCCTCGCCATAAGGCGAGTACAGCGACTGCAATTAGAAGGCAACATGTTAATGTTACTACGTAGCTTCGTCTGTTGGAGGTCCTGACGAATCGTGTCCAGATAGAGCGTCCGGAGTGAAAAAGTTGAGGAAAAAAAATATATATATATATAAACGGTAATTAAAAAGTAAAAACCGTAAAGTTGTCAGGTAGCAAAATAGGTTGGCAACAAAACGCACATTGACTCGAAAACAAGTCTGCAACAAGTCTGCAAGTTGTGGCCGGAAATGACGTCCAGATTAACCTGACCACAAGAGGTGCTTCAGGTGAACGACTCATAGCAAAATGGCTTATTTAGGAGTGTCTAACATTCAGCGTTTGATATTGACAAGCAATGTATAGAGCTGATAATGATTTCTCATTCTGCGTGGCAAGAGCTATCTTTTACAGCATATTGAGAAACATTTCGTAACGCTTCAACGTTCCTGAACCATATACCCATATATTGCTCGGTATCCACAGCCAACACACTGGAGGCATACAGGCCGCTATGATGCGTTGACAGGGGTTGTTTGTTTCCCACACATAGATGAATGGAGCAAACACATGTTGCCATTGGGGATTCCACCTAAAGGTGAAAGGTTAATAATGAGAACGGTGATGTGACTCAAGCTATGACCAGAGGCCATTGTGCATCACTAAGTGATCAGTTGACATGTTGTGATCAGTTGACATCAGTTTTCTCCCAGCATGCTACAGTGCTGCTCTTTGTCCACACCACCAATGACACCTATTAACTTCCTGTGGTTTGACGTGGCCTTGGTCCTCCCGCGTTGTGTGACATTAGCAGAAGAAAAAAAGGCTCTTTGGCCTCCGACTGACAAAGGATGCACTTATTTGTGGTTTTACAAACATCTTCTTGCGCCCTTGACAAGATATTCTGCACGTCACACCATTCATTCAATTCTGGGATTGATGTATAAATTAAGGTAAATGCTCCTGTGCTACAAGACTGTTATTAACTAGTAATTCAATGGAAGATTCTGACAGAGAAACACGAATGTATGTTTTACTGCCATAAACTTCCAGTTACCAGTCCAAGTACTGATTGGATTGATTGGGGGGGAAGATAGTGGTTAGAGTATTGGGCCATTAATTGAAAGGTTGCTGGTTTGAATCCCCGAGCCAACAAGGCTCTCTCGATGTGCCCTTGAGCAAGGAACTTAAGACTAATTGCTCCTGTAAGTCACTCTGGATAAGAGTTTCTGCTAAATGACTAAATTGTAAAGTTCTTGCTTTTGTGTTGCACCAAATTCACCTCATATCAACCTCATACCGAGGCTCTAAACTTTCCAGTTCATGTTAAAATACCAGAGGTAGTGCATTCATGACCTACAGTAGATGTTGTATAACAACTCAATAGTGCTGATATGTCTACTCTCCATGGGGTTGTTCCAACCCATGGGGCTCCACCCTCCACCTCTCCCTCTGAGGACCGCCTGCAGTCATTCACCTTCTCAACTGCTCTGTCTCTCTCGCTATGACATATCTGCTGCTGCTGGCCTCCGTGGAGATGTTGTTCTCTGCTGCAGGTGAAAAAATAGCTGTTTCTCTGTATCTGTTCTGACACCCTCAGACCTGAGCAGGCTCGATGAATGTGTTGGTAGTGAATGCAGGCGAATGCAGATGCACAAACATGTTTGAAATGTGTATCGGAGAGTCAATCAGCAAACACTCCTATCTTATGACTTAGATCGTTTCAAGGGAAGATTGATTATATGTAGGACAAGAATGTAGGACAAGAGAAGGCATGTGGGATAAGGCAGATGTTGTAACTACTGCATGTGTGATAAGGCATATGATGTAACTACAGTTGAGGGATTTTGACTGGTTTAGCTTTAGTTCTCAGCATTTGCGTATTTTTCTTTAAAGGGGTCGAGTTACATTGCAAAGCTCAATTACACCTTAATGTTCATAGTCACAAAAAAGCATGTTGGATCTATTATCTAGCTCCCACCTTCCCGAAACACCACTAAACACCACACCTGGTTATGGATCTATGTGGCTTTGATCTCAATAAAAAAACACATTCTACATTATCAAACTGCTGCATAGCCTTAGTGTCACACCCTGATCTGTTTCACTTGGCTTGTGCTTGTCTCCACCCCCTCCAGGTGTCGCCCATTTTCCCCATTATCCCCTGTGCATTCATACCTGTGTTTTCTGTGTGTCTGTTGCCAGTTCGTCTTGTCTCGTCAAGCTTACCGTCGGTTTTTTTTCTGCCGTTCTGTACCTTACTGATTCTGCCCTGGATTACTGACCTCTGCCTGCCCTAACCCCGAGCCTGCCTGCCGTTCTGTACCTTACTGACTCTGCCCTGGATTACTGACCTCTGCCTGCCCTAACCCCGAGCCTGCCTGCCGTTCTGTACCTTACTGACTCTGCCCTGGATTACTGACCTCTGCCTGCCCTAACCCCGAGCCTGCCTGCCGTTCTGTACCTTACTGACTCTGCCCTGGATTACTGACCTCTGTCTGCTCTTGACCTGTCTTTTGTCTGTCCCCTGTTTTGTCAATAAATATCTGTGTTTCGAACTGTCTGCATATGGGTCTTATCCTGAGTCGTGATATTCAGGCACTGGAAAAAAAATCTGAATTTACACAAGTTCCAATCAAAGCAGTGTTTTAAATAGTATGTTAATTCTGTAGATAATCCTCTAAGAATTCCAACGGTCCAAACCTCGTGTCTATCATAACCCGTTCAAGTTATTGGAGTCTTTACCCTTGTGGGATGGTCAGAATTTGGGTGACTAAATCAATGGAGGCCGGAGGGAAAAAAAAATGTGGTAAAAAAATGTGGAAAATTGCATTGTGTCAGCTAGGCTGGATTCTGTGGAAGACTTAAGGTTATTGGCTACCTGACAGGCTCACTTCCCTATTGAACTTGTCATCTTTCTTCTCGAATCCGCAGGACATAAAACAATATAGAGCTAAGATTTTGAGACATGACGTATTTTCATATTTTAGTTTACACTTTTCATATGAATTGGAAATTCCTGTTCTTTTATGCTTGTTTGTAAGAAATGATTGAATCTCTATAAAATGAACGCTGAGCATTCCAAGCTTTTTATTATCAGTCTTTTACATTTAATTCATTCTAATTTGCTTTTTGCGACCTGTTAACTACTTGGAAGACGATGACCTCAAAATGTAACATCTTTAGAAGTTATGAGAAACCTGTACCACGATATCAACAGATCTTGGTGCTTATTATCGTATGTATTAGATTACGAAATCCAACTTTTTGGATATAATACTAATGATATGTTAGAGAAAGACCCCACTGAATGATTCAGACATGAATAATCATATTTGTCTTGGTAAAATGTATTTGATAACATAAGGAAGTGGAATTTCATCACCAAAGTGCGTCTTGGCAGAGTGGGTGGACACTGTGCATTGTTTTGAAACCTCCAATGATAGTGTTGGCAGATTTCACACTGCACCAGTCTTTACATTGTGTCATTCAGTCATCGGTCTATAACTTCTACTCTTTGATGCGTGTTTGATTAGTGTGATTGGATGTGGCAGTAATCAAAAGAGATGTATACCACATGATGTTCAGTTATACCGAGGCTCCCAGCTATCCACCTGTCCCCCCCCCCCTTCTGCTCTCGCGTTGCTTGTGGATTTTTCCTGGTGTTTCTCATTAAAAACTCAGTGAAACATGAGAGAAATAGTTCTGACAAGTGAGGATTTCCCAAAGACTCTGTCAAACTGACAGACAGATAAATAGACATCGGGCAAGCATGTTGTTGATAGCAGATTCCTTACTGTGAAAACACAGGTGTCTCTGAAGACTAGGGGAAAAACCCAGATGTAATTGACAATGCTGATAGTCGGTTTTATGTAAGTTGCAAAATCACTGACTTTCTCTGGAATGAGAGTAGATGCCAAACTATTGGCAATGTGTGGGAGAAATTAAAAGCAACCGATGATTAACTCATGGTGACACTAGGTTGTTGAGTTATTTGTTCTGTTCAACAGAATTAGGTTCTTATTCCCGTAAGCATATTACTTCAAATTCATATTTAATATTTTCTGACATCTTTTCTTCCCTCTTCTGCTTTCCTTGTTTTCTCATAGTAACTTAAAGTTTATTAGAGCTGTTTGCTGTATCTACAGTACAGTAATGGTTCTATGAGCTCCTTAGCTCTGGCTTGAGTGCACACACTTTTCCATCACGTGCCCTCTGTCACCAGTAAACTTTTTGAAAAGCGAGTTTAACAGGTCATGAAAGAGCGGGACAGATGGCTACATTCTAGGTGGTAATTATCAACCACTTCTTCCCAAAAACAAGCAAAGGTGTTGCCATCAGGTCAGGCAGCTGACATTTCGCTAGTCAACTTCAATCGATGTCTGTCTTCTGCCACGGAGATGGCGAGAGAACGGTGTCACAGGTCACACTCGTCCATAAGAGGATGCGCATCACTCTGGATCAAGTCTATATTAAGAGCTGACTAGTAGGTTGGAAAATCAAATGTGATTATACTGTATTGTAGGCACTGGTTGATGAGTGTTTTCTTTAGGTAGGTTTTCTGTGTTGTCGTGCACAGACTTGACAAGATGGCGCTGATTGACATGGTCGTCCTGTTCATGGCTCCACAAGCATTTTGCTACACCTGCTAAATATGTGTATGCGACCAATAACATTTTATTTTATTTGCTATAAGACCTGATTAGTGCAAATCTTCCCGTCTCGACAAGCTGTTGGTAATATGTGTGTTTACTCTGCATTTGACGAGCAGGGATTGCTTTTGAAGAGCTTAACCGTTTATTTTGGCGACGAGCTATTGAAATTGAAGGTGACAGCTAATTTGAATCTCTTAATTTGGGCGAATTGGAATACTATACACGGTGACGGCAGCTCCCCTTGTACACGCGTGCACATGCAAAAATATGTAAATGCTTCCCATATTAGAATCTTTGTCTGCTTGTCATTCTCACATGGAACACATCAAAGCCACATGACCTGATTTTGCACCTGCTGTTTAATTAAATTTACAAGACAGACAGTCTCCAGTCCTGGTGATGTACAAATCTGGTTTTATTACCCGGGCCCTGTAATTTACAATGCATTTGACTGATGAGTGGTAATGCTGCCTCCCAAAGAGGGAGGCACCATTACCTTACTGCCAATACAAGGGCCATCCACAGACATTTTGAACTTTCTCCTGATATTAGGCTCTGAGAGTGTTGAAATTGACATTGTTTAAAGGAATTTGTATTATGAATTCATGGTTTGATAACGGTTGTTATTTTGTAAATATGATCCACTCCGATTGATATATTATTCATGATCCATTATGATTATAATGGTAGTCATTTATTCCCAATTTTATACTCTCTAATTACTTGTAATTACATTAGTGTATACATTACTTGCCAGCATATTCCTTTATAAAACAACACAATACAAAATAAAATACAATACAATTAAAAATGAAATGTTTTGTTCAAAAAGAGGCTGGTTGTCTGCGTGAAGTATGCACATTTGTGATTGCATGTGATTCAGAAACATGCCCCCGGTCGCAGAGGACTGTGCTTCTTAGGCAATCTATAATAGATGATGAAATTTGGCAAGCAATCCAACCTTATGGTCCATTCTTCCTCCTGCAGCTGCTTGTTTTCCCAGAACGCATCTGTGCTGACCAAGTTGTGTGTGTGTGTGTGTACATGCCTATGCCCATGCCCGTATGTCACTGGCTCTGCCCAGAAGCACTCCACGAGCAACTTTCCATTATTCAATATGTCAGGCGACGTGAATATGGAACACCAACTTTTCTTTCAGCGCTCAACCTCCATGTGCTAATATGGGCGAGAGTTGAGGAGTTGACTAGAAAGGCCATGTGTTTCAGAGGAAAAGAGATGGGAGTTAAAAGTAGAAGGCAAGCTTTTGTTTGACTTGAGTCTAAATGTTTGACTGCATGCTGGAGTTGGAGGAAGTTGCCTCGAGACCAGGAGTGGGCAAACTGAGCCAGAATCAGAGCCGATTCAATCCGGCCCGTGGGAGGTTTGTGTGTGTACTCATTAAAGGGTTTTTATTTATTTAGACTGGTAACTCTAATGAACTTATCCTCTGCAGCAGAGAGAACTCTGGGTATTTCCTGTTGCAGTCCTAATTAGATCCAGTTCCATCATAGCGCTTGATGGTTTTTGCGACTGCAATTGAAGAAACGTTCAATGTTCTTGACATTTTCTGCACTTCTCTTTGCTTATTTGAGCTGTTCATGCCATAATATGGACTTGGTATTTTACCAAATAGGGCTATCTTCTGTATACCACCCCTACCTTGTCACGACACAACTGATTGGCTCAAGCCTATTAAGAAGGAAATAAATTCCACCATTGTACATTTAGCAAGGCTTACCTGTTAATTGAAATGCATTGCAGGTGATTACCTCATTAATCTGGTTGAGAGAATGCCAAGAGTGTGCAAAGCGGTCATCAGGCAAAGGGTAGCTACTTGAAGAATCTAAAATATTTTGATTTGTTTAACACTTTTTTGGTTACTACATGATTCTATAATAACTATGCTATTTCATAGTTTTGATGTCTTCACTAATATTCTACAATGTAAAACATAAAAATCCTTGAATCAGTAGGTGTGTCCAAACTTTTGACTGGTTCTCTGTATATGTATATACTTAAACTATAGTTTTGGCAAGGCGGTTAGGACATCTACTTTGTTAATGACACAAGTAATTTTTCCAACAATTGTTTACAGACATAATTTTACTTATAATTCACTGTATCACAATTCCAGTGGGTCAGAAGTTTACATACACTAAGTTGACTGTGCCTTTAAACAGCTTGGAAAATTCCAGATAATGATGTCATGGTTTTTGATAGGCAAATTGAAATCATTTGAGTCAATTGGAGGTGCACCTGTGGAAGTATTTCAAGGCCTACCTTCAAACTCATCATGGGAAAATCAAAAGAATTCAGCCAAGAATATCCTTCCTGTTTGGCCCTGTCCGGGGGTGTCCTCGGATGGGTCCACAGTGTCTCCTGACCCCTCCTGTCTCAGCCTCCAGTATTTATGCTGCAGTAGTTTATGTGTCAGGGGGCTAGGGTCAGTTTGTTATATCTGGAGTACTTCTCCTGCCCTATTCGGTGTCCTATGTGAATCTAAGTGTGCGTTCTCTAATTCTCTCCTTCTCTCTCTCGGAGGACCTGAGCCCTAGGACCATGCCCCAGGATTACCTGACATGATGACTCCTTGCTGTCCCCAGTCCACCTGGCCGTGCTGCTGCTCCAGTTTCAACTGTTCTGCCTTCTTATTATTCGAACATGCTGATCATTTATGAACATTTGAACATCTTGGCCATGTTCTGTTTTAATCTCCACCCGGCACAGCCAGAAGAGGACTGGCCACCCCACATATGCTCTCTCTAATTCTCTCTTTTTTTTCTCTCTCTCTCGGAGGACCTGAGCCCTAGGACCATGCCCCAGGACTACCTGACATGATGACTCCTTGCTGTCCCCAGTCCATCTGACTGTGCTGCTGCTCCAGTTTCAACTGTTCTGCCTTATTATTATACGACCATGCTGGTCATTTATGAACATTTGAACATCTTGGCCATGTTCTGTTATAATCTCCACCCGGCACAGCCAGAAGAGGACTGGCCACCCCACATAGCCTGCTTCCTCTCTAGGTTTTGGCCTTTCTAGGGAGTTTTTCCTAGCCACCGTGCTTCTACACCTGCATTGCTTGCTGTTTGGGGTTTTAGGCTGGGTTTCTGTACAGCACTTTGAGATATCAGCTGATGTACGAAGGGCTATATAAATAAATTTGATTTGAATTGAAGACCTCAGGAAAAAAAATGGTATACCTCCACAAGTCTGGTTCATCCTTGGGAGCAATTTCCAAACACCTGAAGGTACCACGTTCATATGTACAAACAATAGTACGCAAGTATAAACACCATGGGACCACGCAGCCGTCATAACGCTCAGGAAGGAGACGCGTTCTGTCTCCTAGACATGAACTTATTTTGGTGCAAAAAGTGCAAATCTATCCCAGAACAACAGCAAAGGACCTTGTGAAGATGCTGGAGGAAACCGGTACAAAAGTATCTATATCTACAGTAAACAGAGTCGACATAACCTATATCGACATAACCTGAAAGGCCGCTCAGCAAGGAAGAAGCCACTGCTCCAAAACCGCTATAAAACGATTTGCAACTGCACATGGGGCCAAAGATTGTACTTTTTGGAGAAATGTCCTCTGATCTGATGAAACAAAAATAGAACTGTTTGGCCATGATGACCATTGTTATGTTTGGAGGAAAAAGGGGGAGCTTGCAAGCTGAAGAACACCATCCCAACCGTATAGCACTGGGGGTGGCAGTAACATGTTTTGGGGCTGCTTTGCTGCAGGAGGGACTGGTGCAACTCACAAAATGTATGGCATCATGAGGTGGGAAAATTATGTGGATATATTGAAGCAACATCTCAAGACATCAGTCAGGAAGTTGAAGCTTGGTCACAAATGGGTCTTCCAAATGGACAATGACCCCAAGCATACCTCCAAAATTGTGGCAAAGTGGCTTACGAACAACAAGGTCAAGGTATTGGAGTGGCCATCACAAGGAACTGACCTCAATTCTGAAAACGCGTGTGCCAGCAAGGAAGACTACAAACCTGACTCCATTACACCAGCTCTGTAAGGAGGAATGGGCCAAAATTCACCCAACTTATTGTGGGAAGCTTGTGGAAGGCTACCTGAAATGTTTGAAGTCAAACAAATTTAAAGCCAAAGCTACCAAATACTAATTGAGTTTAGGGTCACCTAGAAATGTCCTTGTTTTTGTAAGAAAAACACATTTTTGGTCCATTTTAAAATGGTCCATTAAAATAACATCAAATTGATCAGAAATACAGTGTAGACATTGTTAATGTTGTAAATGACTATTGTAGCTGGAAACGGCAGATTTTTTAAATTTTTATGAAATATCTACATACGCGTACAGAGGCCCATTATCAGCAACCATCACTCCTGTGTTCCAATGGCAAGTTGTGTTAGCTAATCCAAGTTAATAATTTTAAAAGGCTAATTTATCTTTAGAAAACCGTTTTGCAATTATGTTAGCTGATTGTTCTGATGAAAGAAGCATTAAAACTGTCCTTCTTTAGACTAGTTGAGTATCTGGAGCATCAGCATTTGTGGGTTTGAGTACATGCTAAAAATGTCCAGAAACAAATATCTTTATAGACTTGTCAGTCTGTTCTTGTTCTGAGAAATGAAAGATTTTCCTTGCTAGAAATGGTCAAGAAACTGAAGATCTCGTACAACGCTGTGTACTACTCCCTTCACAGAACATCGCAAACTTGCTCTAAATGGAAGAGAAAGCGTAGTGGGACTCCCTAGTGCACAACTGAGGAAGAGGACAAGTACATTAGAGTGTTTGAGAAACTGACGCCTCACAATTCATCAACTGGCAGCTTCATTAAATACAGTGCCTTGCGAAAGTATTCGGCCCCCTTGAACTTTACGACCTTTTGCCACATTTCAGGCTTCAAACATATTTTTTTGTGAAGAATCAACAGCAAGTGGGACACAATCATGAAGTGGAACGACATTTATTGGATATTTCAAACTTTTTTAACAAATCAAAAACTGAAAAATTGGGCGTGCAAAATAATTCAGCCCCTTTACTTTCAGTGCAGCAAACTCTCTCCAGAAGTTCAGTGAGGATCTCTGAATGATCCAATGTTGACCTAAATGACTAATGATGATAAATACAATCCACCTGTGTGTTTTTTTTTTTTTGTTAGTTCTTTTTACCTTTATTTAACTAGGCAAGTCAGTTAAGAACAAATTCTTATTTTCAATGACGGCCTAGGAACAGTGGGTTAACTGCCTGTTCAGGGGCAGAACGACAGATTTGTACCTTGTCAGCTCGGGGGGTTTGAACTTGCAACCTTCCGGTTACTAGTCCAACGCTCTAACCACTAGGCTACGCTCCGTATGCACCTGCACTGTGATAGTCTCAGAGGTCCGTTAAAAGCGCAGAGAGCATCATGAAGAACAAGGAACACACCAGGCAGGTCCGAGATACTGTTGTGAAGAAGTTTAAAGCCGGATTTGGATACAAAAAGATTTCCCAAGCTTTAATCATCCCAAGGAGCACTGTGCAAGCAATATTATTGAAATGGAAGGAGTATCAGACCACTGCAAATCTACCAAGACCTGGCCGTCCCTCTAAACTTTCAGCTCATACAAGGAGAAGACTGATCAGAGATGCAGCCAAGAGGCCCGTGATCACTCTGGATGAACTGCAGAGATCTACAGCTGAGGTGGGAGACTCTGTCCATAGGACAACAATCAGTCGTATATTGCACATCTGGCCTTTATGGAAGAGTGGCAAGAAGAAAGCCATTTCTTAAAGATATCCATAAAAAGTGTTGTTTAAAGTTTGCCACAAGCCACCTGGGAGACACACCAAACATGTGGAAGAAGGTGCTCTGGTCAGATGAAACCAAAATTGAACTTTTTGGCAACAATGCAAAACGTTATGTTTGGCGTAAAAGCAACACAGCGCATCACCCTGAACACAACATCCCCACTGTCAAACATGGTGGTGGTAGCATCATGGTTTGGGCCTGCTTTTCTTCAGCAGGGACAGGGAAGATGGTTAAAATTGATGGGAAGATGGATGGAGCCAAATACAGGACCATTCTGGAAGAAAACCTGATGGAGTCTGCAAAAGACCTGAGACTGGGACGGAGATTTGTCTTCCAACAAGACAATGATCCAAAACATAAAGCAAAATCTACAATGGAATGGTTCAAAAATAAACATATCCAGGTGTTAGAATGGCCAAGTCAAAGTCCAGACCTGAATCCAATCGAGAATCTGTGGAAAGAACTGAAAACTGCTGTTCACAAATGCTCTCCATCCAACCTCACTGAGCTCGAGCTGTTTTGCAAGGAGGAATGGGAAAAGATTTCGATGTGCAAAACTGATAGAGACATACCCCAAGCGACTTACAGCTGTAATCGCAGCAAAAGGTGGCGCTACAAAGTATTAACTTAAGGGGGCTGAATAATTTTGCACGCCCAATTTTTCAGTTTTTGATATGTTAAAAAAGTTTGAAATATCCAATAAATGTCGTTCCACTTCATGATTGTGTCCCACTTGTTGTTGATTCTTCACAAAAAAATACAGTTTTATATCTTTGTTTGAAGCCTGAAATGTGGCAAAAGGTCGCAAAGTTCAAGGGGGTCGAATACTTTTGCAAGGCACTGTACTACCCGCAAAACACCAGTCTTAATGTCAGCAGAGGCGACTCCGATTGGCAAAAGAACAGACACTGGACAGAGTAAGATTGGAAAAAAGTGTTACGTACAGACAAATCTAAGTTTGAGGTGTTTGGATCACAAAGAAGAACATTCATGAGATCCCATCGGTCAAGCACGGTGGAGGCAATGTGATGGTCTGGGGGTGCTTTTGTGGTGGTAAAGTGGGAGATTTATATTGGGTGAAAGGGATAACCGCTGGTTGGTGCACTCGATTTAGTCACAGATTTGCCGGTAGGCGGAGTTTGTACCATGGGAATACTTTGCTTACCTGGTGCACAGGTAAAACAATAGCAATAGCAATATTAAATCAGTTGGTGGTTGATAAGCAAACGTTATGCTAAAGGTGTAGCTCTAGGCAAACCTGATGCGAAAACAATTCATGCTTCGTAGCTTTATTTCATATTTTGTGTTGTGAACTGTTAGCTTACTTTGACTTCCACCATTAAAACGTTAACTTCATGACTAATAACTGCATTATACAACTACAGTGGGGGAAAAAAGTAGTTAGTCAGCCACCAATTGTGCAAGTTCTCCCACTTAAAAAAAGATGAGAGAGGCCTGTAATTTCATCATAGGTACACAAAAAAATCCAGAAAATCACATTGTAGGATTTTTAATTAATTTATTTGCAAATTATGGTGGAAAATAAGTATTTGTTCACCTACAAACAAGCAAGATTTCTGGCTCTCACAGACCTGTAACTTCTTCTTTAAGAGGCTCCTCTGTCCTCCACTCGTTACCTGTATTAATGGCACCTGTTTGAACTTGTTATCAGTATAAAAGACACCTGTCCACAACCTCAAACAGTCACACTCCAAACTCCACTATGGCCAAAAGTGTGGATGCACTTCACCAGAGTCGATGCTGACAATGCTCGTTGTCACAATAACCGCCTAACCGCTGGTCTATCTGCCACTATCCACAGCAGAGGGGTTGATGGGATATGTTAGGGCGGTATGGAGGGATAACTGTGTGTGAGCGGCTGAACAGCAGCTGTTTTCTACTAGCGAAAAGAGTGAAAGGGAGATGGAGAGGGAGGTCTTCCGTTTGCCCTTCAGGCAGACCAGGTGGCTGTAGCTCCACACCGTGTCATTGGTAGAACCTGGCATGACTGCTCTCAAGCACGTCCTCCTCATTGTCATCACCCCCTCCCCCCACGCACACAATGAACACACACGGAGGTCACCACAACGATGACAAAAACAATGACAACGCCCCGAGCCACAGCACATGGAGGTCACCACAACGCCCCGAGCCACAACACACGGAGGTCACCACAACGATGACAACGCCCCGAGCCACAACACACGGAGGTCACCACAACGATGACAACGCCCCGAGCCACAGCACACGGAGGAGAATGGAAATGGCAGAGGGAGTCGGAGCCAGATAATCACAGGAGAGCTTGTTAGGGAAAAGTGCAGGTGCAGGACTTGACTGACTGCCAGGTTGCACTCTCCTTTTGGTTCTCCTATTAACTTTGTCAGCTTTTTACATATTTTTTTCATTCACCTGCAGTACATTCAAACCACACTCTGCTGTTTGCTCATTTTGTGTCCCCCGTAACATGGAAAGGTGTGAAAAGTTAGTTGATTATCATACACTGTATCTCAGTTGTATGAAAGTAGGATGTGTGAAATGGAATGTTGTGAAATAAAAGTATAATCTGAGAATATCACAACCTGAGACTTGCCAAAGTGCATCACTTGCTCAAAGTTAAGTACAGTAACAGTCTAGACATTCTAACCTGTTCTAGTGAGTCTGAGACATTCTAACCTGTTCTAGTGAGTCTGAGACATTCTAACCTGTTCTAATGAGTCTGAGACATTCTAACCTGTTCTAGTGAGTCTGAGACATTCTAACCTGTTCTAGTGAGTCTGAGACATTCTAACCTGTTCTAGTGAGTCTGAGACATTCTAACCTGTTCTAGTGAGTCTGAGACATTCTAACCTGTTCTAATGAGTCTGAGACATTCTAACCTGTTCTAGTGAGTCTGAGACATTCTAACCTGTTCTAGTGAGTCTGAGACATTCTAACCTGTTCTAATGAGTCTGAGACATTCTAACCTGTTCTAATGAGTCTGAGACATTCTAACCTGTTCTAATGAGTCTGAGACATTCTAACCTGTTCTAGTGAGTCTGAGACATTCTAACCTGTTCTAATGAGTCTGAGACATTCTAACCTGTTCTAGTGAGTCTGAGACATTCTAACCTGTTCTAATGAGTCTGAGACATTCTAACCTGTTCTAATGAGTCTGAGACATTCTAACCTGTTCTAATGAGTCTGAGACATTCTAACCTGTTCTAATGAGTCTGAGACATTCTAACCTGTTCTAATGAGTTGTTTGTATGTCAACATTCTTTAGAGGTTTTCTTTAAACCATGAATATGCTTTGTCTATGCCTGTGAAACTGGCCTATAGTCTACTGACAACATACATCACTGGTGCAGAATAGAGGCCTCTAGTTTCAACCCACTGAAAGGTAGGCAAACAAGCCTCTAGTTTCAACCCACTGAAAGGTAGGCAAACAGGCCTCTAGTTTCAAACCACTGAAAGGTAGGACTCTAGTTTCAACCCACTGAAAGGTAGGCAAACAGGCCTCTAGTTTCAACCCACTGAAAGGTAGGCAAACAGGCCTCTAGTTTCAACCCACTGAAAGGTAGGCAAACAGGCCTCTAGTTTCAATCCACTGAAAGGTAGGCAAACAGGCCTCTAGTTTCAACCCACTGAAAGGTAGGCAAACAGGACTCTAGTTTCAACCCACTGAAAGGTAGGCAAACAGGCCTCTAGTTTCAACCCACTGAAAGGTAGGCAAACAGGCCTCTAGTTTCAACCCACTGAAAGGTAGGCAAACAGGCCTCTAGTTTCAACCCACTGAAAGGTAGGCAAACAGGCCTCTAGTTTCAATCCACTGAAAGGTAGGCAAACAGGCCTCTAGTTTCAACCCACTGAAAGGTAGGCAAACAGGCCTCTAGTTTCAACCCACTGAAAGGTAGGCAAACAGGCCTCTAGTTTCAACCCACTTTGTTTCTGTAGAATGTGTTTAAAAAGAGGAGTGTTTTTTTTACATGCTGTGCTTCATTTCATACGTGTTATTGTGTTGGTGTGTGGGTAACATGAGTGGAACATAATTCTATTTCCTACCCTGCAAAGTAAATCAAGAACTCCTATGAACCAGTCCATAGCATCGGGCCTTACGTGTGAGATGTTGGCGCAACCAACATTTATTTGTAAAAAAAGTTCCTCAACCCCCAAAATGTGTCTGATCTCTGCATGTTTGATAAAGCCAGTTGGTGAGTAGAATTTATGGACCACGCTCAAGTGTAAATGAAACAAAAGGCGGGAGTTGGATGACAGCTTTAGAGGGGCAGGGCACAAATCTTCTACTTTTCTGAGTGTGTGTGTGTGTGTGTGTGAGAGAGAGAGAACAAATGTAGCACAGCACACCAATTATTGGCACAAACCAAACCCAGCTCGGAGGCAATGGAAGAAAAATAACTTCTGTCGCAGGGAAACAACAAAGGAGAACCACGGCATGCCTACCACTTTGGTCCTCATTATTTTGTGATTTGGTAACCAAGGGGATGGGATCTGATCTACAAACCATGGACAGCTGGTTAATTTCCACCACCAAGTCTGCTGGGACTTGTAGTTCTTTCTCCATGACATGTGCAAATCCCAACTGTCCCTCCCCTCACTCTCTATAAATGTTGGCTTTTGCCAGACAGGAGGCTGTGTGTGTGTGTGTGTGTGTGTGTGTGTGTGTGTGTGTGTGTGTGTGTGTGTGTGTGTGTGTGTGTGTGTGTGTGTGTGTGTGTGTGTGTGTGTGTGTTTCTTTATTTTAATCCCCATTAGCTATTGCAGAATCAGCAGCTATTATTCCAATGTTTTGTATTGACTTTTCCCCCAAACTAAATCAGTGGTGGTCAATGCCGTTTAAGATGAGGGAGGATGATCATTTTGTTTATGATCATGGCCTTATTTCTATTACAGCATATTGGATGACTGTCATTCATATACCATTGACCCAGCTCAATGTACTGTTGATATGTTTAGCTTACTACATACATTTTTCTCCTGTACCCATCATAAGGTTGCTGCAACCTAGCCTATGAATGAAAGTTTACAACGTAGGTGCGGAGGTCGAGAATGTTTGAGTAATCAAGGTGACAGACAGTCAGGGGTGGGACCAAGTCACTATTATTCAAGTCACAAGCAAGTGTCAAGTCACAAGGTCCAAGTCTCAAGTCGAGTCACAAGTAGAATGTGTCAAGTCTAAGTCTTGCATTCTAAGAGCAAGTCGAGTCATACATTCTTTTCAAGTTAAGTCTCAAGTCAAGTAAAAAAAATCTATACATGCAATGACTTGTTCAAATATTCAAATCTTTGTCTATTCATTGAAGCTACCAGACAATCCTTTTCATAATTTTGTCTACAACACATACATTTGGATTAGCCTGTGTAGGCTAATTGTAAAATAGGGACATTGTATCCGTTGTAAGGGCATGACATCAGCAGAAGGCAAGGCAGGTTGGCATGATCAGAGTGTAGATTTATTTACAGATCGTGTTGCTCTAATGGTGATAGCACAATATCATACAACATGTGCAAGTAGCACATCGGATACTCTCTTGCTGTTGGAGGATTAAATCCCCTCCAGCTCAACATTTAAAAGGACTGGAAAATAATGGTATGTTTTGCGACACCCTCTAGCTAGCTGACCCCTGATTTTCTTTGCAGTTTATATAAGTTAGTTTTCAAAAAAGTCATATATGTTCACATTTTGTGGGACACTCTGTATATTGTCAAATTCGACTGCGCGACAGACCACACATCATTTAATATCCAACTTTTTACCTAAATTATTAAACTGTTATCTACTTTCTCAAAACATAAGATGAATCTGTAAAACAAGTAGTGAGACATTATTAGTTTACAACACTGAAGAAGATGTTGGTGAAGAACCATTTTTAACAGTCTACAGGAGGGCGCACCGGGCTATGCAATGAAAAGTTGACAGGAAAGTGTTGTTTTTTTCCTGGAAGGCTAGCCAACTAGTCAGCTATCTAGTAAACATTCGGATAAAAGGTTGGTGTCTATTTTTTTCAACAAAATTAAATGGACGTATCTTGTAATGCAACAAAATAGTAAGGTGGCCAATAACTGGGGACCGCATGCCAATTAACAATACAGCTCTGTAAGGTATCTGTAAGGTCCCTCAGTCGAGCAGTGAATTTCAAACACAGATTCAACAACAAAGACCAGGGAGGTTTTCCAATGCATCGCAAAAAAGGGCAACTATTGGTAGATTGGTAAACATTTAAAAAAATACATTGAATATCCCTTTGAGCATGGTGAAATGACTAATTACACTTTGAGAAAATACACCCAGTCACTACAAAGATACAGGCGTCCTTCCTAACCCAGTTGCCGGAGAGTAAGGAAACCACTCAGGGATTTCACCATGAGGCCAATGGTGACTTTAAAACAGTTACAGAGTTTAATGGCTGTGATAGTAGAAAACTGAGGATGGATCAACAAAATTGTAGTTACTCCACAATACTCACCTAAATGACAAAGGAAGGAAGCCTGTAGAGAATACAAACTAAAGTAATTCTGCAAAAAATGTGTCAAAGCAATTCACTTTCAGTCCTGAATACAAAGTGTTATGTTTGGGGTAAATCCAATACAACACATTACTGAGTACCACTCTCCATATTTTCAAGCATAGTGGTAATGTTAGGGGTATGCTTGTAATCATTAAGGATTGACGAGTCTTTCAGGATAGAAAAATATACAGAATGGAGCTAAGCACAGGTAAAATCCTGAATCTGGTTCAGTCTGCTTTCCACGAGACACTGGGATATGAATTCACCTTTCAGCAGGACAATAACCTAAAACACAAGGCCAAATCTACACTGAAGTTGCTTACCAAGAAGACACTGAATGTTTCTGAGTGGCCGCGTTAGTTTTGACTGAACAAAAATATAGATGCAACATGCAACAATTTAAAAGATTTTACCATGTATATGTGTATGCTAACCATGTATATGTGTATGCTAACCATGTGTATGTGTATGCTAACCATGTGTATGTGTATGCAAACCATGTATATGTGTATGCTAACCATGTGTATGTGTATGCTAACCATGTGTATGTGTATGCTAACCATGTGTATGTGTATGCTAACCATGTGTATGTGTATGCTAACCATGTATATGTGTATGCTAACCATGTATATGTGTATGCTAACCATGTATATGTGTATGCTAGCCATGTGTATGTGTATGCTAACCATGTGTATGTGTATGCTAACCATGTGTATGTGTATGCTAACCATGTATATGTGTATGCTAACCATGTGTATGTGTATGCTAACCATGTATATGTGTATGCTAACCATGTATATGTGTATGCTAACCATGTATATGTGTATGCTAACCATGTATATGTGTATGCTAACCATGTGTATGTGTATGCTAACCATGTGTATGTGTATGCTAACCATGTGTATGTATATGCTCACCATGTATATGTGTATGCTAACCATGTATATGTGTATGCTAACCATGTATATGTGTATGCTAACCATGTATATGTGTATGCTAACCATGTATATGTGTATGCTAACCATGTATATGTGTATGCTAACCATGTGTATGTGTATGCTAACCATGTATATGTGTATGCTAACCATGTATATGTGTATGCTAACCATGTATATGTGTATGCTAACCATGTATATGTGTATGCTAACCATGTATATGTGTATGCTAACCATGTGTATGTGTATGCTAACCATGTGTATGTGTATGCTAACCATGTATATGTGTATGCTAACCATGTATATGTGTATGCTAACCATGTATATGTGTATGCTAACCATGTGTATGTGTATGCTAACCATGTGTATGTGTATGCTAACCATGTGTATGTGTATGCTAACCATGTATATGTGTATGCTAACCATGTATATGTGTATGCTAACCATGTGTATGTGTATGCTAACCATGTGTATGTGTATGCTAACCATGTATATGTGTATGCTAACCATGTGTATGTGTATGCTAACCATGTATATGTGTATGCTAACCATGTGTATGTGACAAATAAAATCTGATTTGATTTGAAGTTACAGTTCATATAAGGAAATCAGTCAATTGAATTGAATGAATAAATTAGGCCCAAATCTATGGATTTCACATGACTGGGAATACAGATATGCATCTGTTGGTCACAGATACCTTTAAAAATAGGTAGGGACGTGGATAAAAAAAAACTGTCAGTATCGGGTGTGACCACCATTTGCTTCATGCAGCACGACACATCTCCTTCGCATAGAGTTGATCAGGCTGTTGATTGTGGCCTGTGGAATGTTGTCCCACTGCTCTTCAATGACTGTGTGAAGTTGCTGGATATTGGCAGGAACTGGAACACGCTGTTGTTCACATCAATCGAGAGCATCCCAATCCAGAAAATGTCTGGTGAGTATGCAGGCTATGGAAGATCTGGGACATTTTCAGCTTCCAGAAATTGTGTACAGATCCTTGCAACATGGGACCGTGTTTTATCATGCTGAAATTTGAGGTGATGGCGGCGGATGAATGGCACAACAATGGGATCTCGTCACGGTATCTCTGTACATTTAAACGGCAAAAAAAATACAATTGTGTTCGTTGTCCGTTGCCTGCCCATACCATAAACCCACCGCCACCATGGGGCACTTTGTTCACAACGTTGACATCAGCAAACTGCATGACCCCATACATGTGGTCTGAGGTTGTGAGGCTAGTTGGACGTACTGCCAAATTTTCTAAAATTACAATGGAGGTGAATTATGGTAGAGAAATTACATTAAATTCTTTGGTAACAACTCTGGTGGATATTCTTGCAGTCAGCATGCCAATTGCACACTCCCTCAAACCTTGAAACATTTGTGGCATTGGGTTGTGTGACAAAACTGCACATTTTAGAGTGGCCTGTTGTTGTCCCCAGCCCAAGGTGCACCTGTGTAAGGATCATGCTGTTTAATCAGCTTCTTGATATGCCACAACTGTCAGGTGAATGGATTATTTCGTAGAAATGCTCAGTAATAGGTAAGTAAACGCATTTGTGCACAACATTTGAGAGAAATAGTATTTTTGTGCGTATGGAACATTTCTGAGATATTTTACTTCAGCCCATGAAACATGGGACCAACACTTTACATGTTGCATTTATATTTTTCCTCAGTATACTTATATGGTAAAGCCTGAACATGATCATCTAGCAATGATCAACAACCAATTTGATAGAGCTTGGAGAATTTTGAAAATAATAATTGGCAAATCCTGCACAATCCAGAGAGAGACATACCCAAAAAGACTCACAAGCTGTAATTTCTGCCAAAGGTGCTTCTACAAAGTATTGACTCAGGACTGAATAAATGTATTTTTTGTTGTTGAATAAAACCTTTTTTTAAATATGTTTTTATGCTAATTACATGATTGTACTTCACTTTCAATACATTTCACTTTGTCATTATGTGGTATTGTCAATCAATGTTGAGGCTGTAAGACAACCCTATTTAGGATTCCTTTCTGAGGCACTAGCTTTCTCCAGGATTCTCCTGGTCAGTCCTTGTCATGGAAAGAGCAGGTGTTCATAATGTTTTGTACACTCAGTGTATATGCGTGATGAAGTAGTTGACTTGTTCTCTGAAAAGTAGCATTGTATTTGGTCAAACACAATACTTTCCATCAGTTTACTAAGAACATGCAGCAAACTGATTGGGCTGCTGTAAGAGCCAGCGAAGGGTGCTTTACTATTTTTAGGCAGTGGAATTAATTCAGTTTCCTTCCACGCCTGTGTACACACACACTCCTTCAGGCTGTTTTGTTGTTGTTATAAACTTCAATGAATGATGGAGATGATGAATTGAGTTTTCTGCCCATAATATAATTTAAAGTACTCAATTATTTTTCCATAGTTCTTTATGTCATTTATCTTGGTTTGGTGATATAATTTCACAAAAATTGTGTTGTTTGTTTTTGCATGCATGCGCGTTTCTCCAGTAAATAAATAGCGATGCTTATGAAAGGCAGGGTAGAGAGGAAAGGGATACAGAGGAGATTGTTGAGGAAATCTTTAGTACTTTAGGTTTCACAGAATAGCATAGGCAAACATGGCCATGGTACAACACAGCAGCCTGCAGCAGGGTAAGTTATGGTGATGTCATGCAAGTCATCTGATTGGTGACATTTGACTTGACACATCTCTGTAACACTCCATCTATTTCAGAGTGGGAAGCAAAGGCCATTTCAGATCGAGGTTGAGTGTGGGGTTAATACAAGAACAATTAGTCCTAGTCTGTCCCATCTGCAATCAGAGAGGAAGGTACAGATAACTGCCAAAATAAAGGAAACACCAAGATAAAGTGTCTTAATAGGGCGTTGGGCCACCACGAGCTGCCAGAACAGCTTCAATGCGACATCTTTCTTCCACAAGAAATTCCATCATTTGGTGGTGGAAAACGTTGTCAGGCAACGCTCCAGAATCTCCCATAAGTATTCAATTGGGTTGAAATCTGGTGTCTGACGCACACACACACACACACACACACACACACACACACACACACACACACACACACACACACACACACACACACACACACACACACACACACACACACACACACACACACACACACACACACACAACATATGCTCCTTTAAGACCCCTCTTTCAATGTCACTGAGATCTCTTCTTCTAGCCATGGTAGCCAAAATAGTGGGCAACTGGGCATTTTTATACATGACCCTAAGCATGATGGGATGTTCATTGCTTAATTAACTCAGGAACCACACCTCTGAGTAAGCACTTGCTTTCGATATATACTTTGTATCCCTCATTAGTCAAGTGTTTTCTTTATTTTGGCAGTTACCTGAAGTTTACAGGTAGTTTACTTCACATCACTTGGTGATGATGATGATGATGATGATGATGATGACACTGATGATGAACAAGACATTGATGACGACAACGATGATAACGATGATGTTGATGATATGAAGGTTTGAAGAGGTTTGGGTGGTGGCCATAGGTTTGATTTTGAGACCTGATCATAGTGATGTGTGTGAAGTCTTCAGGGAAAGGCCTGAACAGCCTGAACTTGAACTCTCTCTTCCCGTCTGAGTGGATGAGATGTTGGGCTGTAGAGCTGCAGTACGGATGCATTGTGCAGTTTAGAAAAGTATTCCAACCTTCGTGTGTGTGTGTGTGTGTTGCAACACACTCCACACTGCAGAGCCACCACCGTACACAGCTGTCACAGGGCTCATTTGCAGGTGCGGTGTTCTAACGTCAAACACCAGCTCAGGCTGAGGATGATAAACAGTTATGTGGTAGCTAAACGTGGTGTGATAAGAACTCCACAGAGATCCACACATCAGCAATACTGCAGAGGTTATCATCACGCCTGCTCTTTTCTGATGGCTTAATTATTGTAGGTGGTAAAGTGGGAACTCTTTTTCTCTGTTAAGGGTTGGTAGGTAGAGGACTTTGGTAGGAGACGTGCCCAGAAACCTGCTCCTTTTACTCTCTGTTCCCGAACGTGCTAGACGGCCAGTTCGTATAGCCTTTAGCCGTACCCTTATACTACTTCTCCTCTGTTCCTCTGGTAATGTAGAGGTTAATACAGGTCCTGCAGTTCCTAGCTCCACTCCTATTTCCCGGGTGCTCTCATTTGTTGACTTCTGTAACCGTAAAAGCCTTGGTTTCATGCATGTTAACATTAGAAGCCGACTCCCTACGTTTGTTTTACTCACTGCTTTAGCACACTCTGCCAACCCGGATGTCTTAACCATGTCTGAATCCTGGCTTAGGAAAACCACCAAAAACCGGCCAAGATAGAACTGCCAAAGGGGGCAGTGTTGCAATCTACTGCAAAGATAACATGCAGAGTTCTGTCTTACTATCTAGGTCGGTACCCAAACAATTCGAGCTCCTACTTCTAAAAATGTATCTTTCCAGAAACAAGTCTCTCACCGTTGCCACTTGCTATAGACCACCCTCTGCACCCAGCTGTGCCCTCGACACTATATGTGAATTGATTGCCCCCCATCTATCTTCTGAGCTCGTGCTACTAGGTGACCTAAACTGGGACATGCTTAACACCACGGCCATCCTACAATCTAAGCTTGATGCCCTCAATTTCACACAAATGATCAATGAACTTACCAGGTACAACCCCAAATCCATAAAAACGAGCACACACATAAATATATCATCCTAACTAACACGCCCTTCAAAAACACCTCTGCTGTTTTCAATCAAGATCTCAGCGATCGGCCTCCCGGGTAGCGCAGTGGTTAAGGGCGCTGTACTGCAGCGCCAGCTGTGCCATCAGAGACTCTGGATTCGCGCCCAGGCTCTGTCGTAACCGGCCGCGACCGGGAGGTCCATGGAGCGACGCACAATTGGCCTAGCGTCGTCCGGGTTAGGGAGGGCTTGGTCGGTAGGGATGTCCTTGTCTCAAGGCGGGCCGGGCGCAGTGCGCGCTAACCAAGGTTGCCAGGTGCACAGTGTTTCCTCCGACACATTAGTGCGGCTGGCTTCCGGGTTGGATGCGCGCTGTGTTAAGAAGCAGTGTGGCTTGGTTGGGTTGTGTATCGGAGGACGCATGACTTTCAACCTTCGTCTCTCCCGTGCCCGTACGGGAGTTGTAGCGATGAGACAAGATAGTAGCTACTACAACAATTGGACACCACGAAATTGGGGAGAAAAAGGGGTAAAATTTCAACAACAAAAAAAGATCACTGCCTCATTGCCTGCATCCGTAATGGGTCTGCGATCAAACGACCACCCCTCATCACTGTCAAACACTCCCTAAAACACTTCTGCAAGCAGACCTTTCGAATCAAACTGGCAGAGGTATCCTGGAATGACATTGACCTCATTCCGTCAGTAGAGGATGCCTGGTTATTCTTTAAAAGTGCCTTCCTCACCATCTTAAACAGGCATGCTCCATTTAAAAAATTTAGAACCAGGAATAGATATAGTCCTTGGTTCACTCCAGACCTTTTTGCCCTTGACCAGCACAAAAACATCCTGTGGCATTATGCATTAGCATCAAATAGCCCCTGTGATATGCAACTTTTCAGGGAAGTTAGGAACAAATATACAGGCAGTTAAAGAAAGCAAATGCTAGCTTTTTCAAACAGAAATTAGCATCCTGTAGTACAAACTCAAAACATTTCTGGGACACTGTAAAGTCCATGGAGAATAAGAGCACCTTCTCCCAGCTGCCCACTGCTCTGAGGCTAGGAAACACTGTTACCACCGATAAATCCACTATAATTGAGAATTTCAATAAATATTTCTCTACGTCTGTTCATGCTTTCCACCTGGCTACCCCTACCCTGGGCTACTGTCCGGCACTCTCCACAGCAACCCGCCCAAGCCCCCACCATTTCTCCTTCACCCAAATCCAGATAGCTGATGTTCTGAAAGAGCTGCAAAAACTGGACCCCTACAAATCAGCCGGGCTAGACAATCTGGACCCTCTCTTTCTAAAATTATCTGCCGAAATTGTTGCAACCCCTATTACTAGCCTGTTCAACCTCTCTTTCGTATCGTCTGAGATTCCCAAAGATTGAAAAGCTGCCACGGTCATCCCCCTCCTCAAAGGGGGTGATGCTCTACACCCAAACTGCTACAGACCTATATCTATCCTCTCTCTAAGGTCTTCGAAAGCCAAGTTAACAAACATATTTCTGACCATTTCGAATCCCACCGTAACTTCTCCGCTATGCAATCTGGTTCAGAGCTGGTCATGGGTGCACCTCAGCCATGCTCAAGATCCTAAACTATATCATAACCGCCATCGATAAGAGACAGTACTGTGCAGCCGTATTCATCGACCTGGCCAAGGCTTTCGACTCTGTCAATCACCACATTCTTATTGGCAGACTCGACAGCCTTGGTTTCTCAAATGATTGCCTCGCCTGGTTCACCAACTACTTCTCTGATAGAGTTCAGTGTGTCAAATCGGAGGGCCTGTTGTCCGGACCTCTGGCAGTTTCTATGGGGGTGCCACAGGGTTCAATTCTCGGGCTGACTCTCTTCTCTGTATACATCAATGATGTCACTCTTGCTGCTGGTGATTCTCTGATCCACATCTACGCAGACGACACCAGTCTGTGTACTTCTGGCCCCTCTTTGAACACTGTGTTAACCTCTCTGAACCACCCTTCCGGATCCGGTATAATTGTCATCAGCAATGCTGAATAGCATAGCCACAGTCAAATAATATTACTAGAAAATATTCATATTCATGAAATCACAAGTGCAATATTGCAAAACACAGCTTAGCCTTTTGTTAATCCACCTGTCTTCTCAGATTTTGAAAGTATGCTTTACAGCGAAAGCAATACAAGCGTTTGTGTAAGTTTATCGATCGCTCGACAAAACAATAAGTACACTTAGCATCGGGTAACGAAAATTGAGAAAAGTAATCAAATTAATCGTTTACCTTTGATGATCTTTGGATGTTTTCACTCATGAGACAACCAGTTAGACAACAAATGTTCCTTTTGTTCCATAAAGATATTTTTTATATCCAAATACCTCCGTTAGTTTGGTGCGTTATGCCCAGGAATCCACCGGAAAGAGCGGTCACGGCAAACGCAGACAAAAATTCCAAAGTATATCCATAATGTCCACAGAAAATGTCAAACACTTTTTATAATCAATACTCAGGGTGTTTTTCAAATATCTATTCGATAATATATCAACCGGGACAGTTGGCTTTTCACTAGGACCGGGAGTAACAATGGCCGCCTTTCTCTTTTGCGCACAACTCACTCTGAGAGCCCCCACCAATCCACTTACGCAATGTGGTCGTTCACACTCATTCTTCAAAATAAAAGCCTGAAACTATTCTAAAGGCTGTTGACACCTTAGGGAAGCCATAGAAAAAGGAATCTGGTTGATATCCCTTTAAATGGGCAATAGGGATGCATAACAACAGAGAGGTTTCAAAAACAGGGGTACTTCCTGATTGGATTTTCCTCAGGTTTTAGCCTGCAATATCAGTTCTGTTTAACTCACAGACAACTCACAGACAGTTTTGGAAACTTTAGAGTGTTTTCTATCCTAATCCATATTCTAGCATCTGGTCCTGAGAAATAGGCTGTTTACTTTGGGAACGTTACAGTGGGGCAAAAAAGTATTGAGATCTTGCGTGGAGCCCCAGATCGAGGGAGATTATCAGTGGTCTTGTATGTCTTCTATTTCCTAATAATTGCTCCCACAGTTGATTTCTTCAAACCAAGCTGCTTACCTATTGCAGATTCAGTCTTCCCAGCCTGGTGCAGGTCTAAAATTTTGTTTCTGGTGACCTTTGACAGCTCTTTGGCCTTGGCCATAGTGGAGTTTGGAGTGTGACTGTTTAAGGTTGTGGACAGGTGTCTTTTATACTGATAACAAGTTCCAACAGGTGCCGTTAATACAGGTAACGAGTGGAGGACAGAGGAGCCTCTTAAAGAAGAAGTTACAGGTCTGTGAGAGCCAGATATCTTGCTTGTTTGTAGATCACCAAATACTTATTTTCCACCATAATTTGCAAATTAATTAATTAAAAATCCTACAATGTGATTATCTGGAGAAAGAAAATTCTCATTTTGTCTGTCATAGTTGTGTGTGTGTACCTATGATGAAAATTACAGGCCTCTCTCATCTTTTTAAGTGGGAGAACTTGCACAATTGGTGGCTGACTAAATACTTTTTTTTGCCCCACTGTATGTGGACAACTACAAATACCTAGGTGTCTGGTTAGACTGTAAACTCTCCTTCCAGACTCACATTAAGCATCTCCTATCCAAAATTAAATTGGCTTCCTATATCGCAACAAAGCATCTTTCACTCATGCTTCCAAACATACCCTCGTAAAACTGACCATCCTACCGATCCTCGACTTCAGTGATGTCATCTATAAAATAGCCTCCACCACTCTACTCAACAAATTGGATGCAGTCTATCACAGTGCCATCCGTTTTGTCACCAAAGCCCCATACACTACCCACCACTGCGACCTGTACGCTCTCGTTGGTTGGCCCTCGCTTCATACTCGTCGCCAAATCCACTGGCTACAGGTCATCTACAAGTCTCTGCTAGGTAAAGCCCCACCTTATCTCAGCTCACTGGTCACCATAGCAGCACCCACTCGTAGCACGCGCTCAAGCAGGTATATCTCACTGGTCACCCCAAAGACAAATTCCGACTTTGGTCGCCTTTCCTTCCAGTTCTCTGCTGCCAATGACTGGAACGAACTGCAAAAATCACTGAAGCTGGAGACTCATATCTCCCTCACTAGCTTTAAGCACCAGCTGTCAGAGCAGCTCACAGATCGCTGCACCTGTACATAGCCCATCTGTAAACAGCCCATCTATCTACCTCATCCCCATTCTGTATTTATTTATTTATCTTGCTCCTTTGCACCCCAGTATCTCTACTTGCACATTCATCTTCTGTACATCTACCATTCCCCGTGTTTAATTGTTATATTGTAATTACTTTGCCACCATGGCCTATGTATTGCCTTAACTCCCTTATCTTACCTCATTTGCATTCACTGTATATAGACTTTTTTTTTCTTTTTTTTTTCTACTGTATTATTGACTGTATGTTTTGTTTATTCCATGTGTAACTCTGTGTTGTTGTATGTGTCTGTATGTGTATGTGAAATTGCTATGCATTATCTTAGCCAGGTCGCAGTTGCAAATGAGAACTTCTTCTCAACTAGCCTACCTGGTTAAATAAAGGTGAAATATATACAGTGCTTGCGAAAGTATTCGGCCCCCTTGAACTTTGCGACCTTTTGCCACATTTCAGGCTTCAAACATAAAGATATAAAACTGTATTTTTTTGTGAAGAATCAACAACAAGTGGGACACAATCATGAAGTGGAACGACATTTATTGGATATTTCAAACTTTTTTAACAAAGCAAAATTATTCAGCCCCCTTAAGTTAATACTTTGTAGCGCCACCTTTTGCTGTGATTACAGCTGTAAGTCGCTTGGGGTATGTCTCTATCAGTTTTGCACATCGAGAGACTGACATTTTTTCCCATTCCTCCTTGCAAAACAGCTCGAGCTCAGTGAGGTTGGATGGAGAGCATTTGTGAACAGCAGTTTTCAGTTCTTTCCACAGATTCTCGATTGGATTCAGGTCTGGAGTTTGACTTGGCCATTCTAACACCTGGATATGTTTATTTTTGAACCATTCCATTGTAGATTTTGCTTTATGTTTTGGATCATTGTCTTGTTGGAAGACAAATCTCCGTCCCAGTCTCAGGTCTTTTGCAGACTCCATCAGGTTTTCTTCCAGAATGGTCCTGTATTTGGCTCCATCCATCTTCCCATCAATTTTAACCATCTTCCCTGTCCCTGCTGAAGAAAAGCAGGCCCAAACCATGATGCTGCCACCACCATGTTTGACAGTGGGGATGGTGTGTGTTCAGGGTGATGAGCTGTGTTGCTTTTACGCCAAACATAACATTTTGCATTGTTGCCAAAAAGTTCAATTTTGGTTTCATCTGACCAGAGCACCTTCTTCCACATGTTTGGTGTGTCTCCCAGGTGGCTTGTGGCAAACTTTAAACGACACTTTTTATGGATATCTTTAAGAAATGGCTTTCTTCTTGCCACTCTTCCATAAAGGCCAGATTTGTACAATATACGACTGATTGTTGTCCTATGGACAGAGTCTCCCACCTCAGCTGTAGATCTCTGCAGTTCATCCAGAGTGATCATGGGCCTCTTGGCTGCATCTCTGATCAGTCTTCTCCTTGTATGAGCTGAAAGTTTAGAGGGACGGCCAGGTCTTGGTAGATTTGCAGTGGTCTGATACTCCTTCCATTTCAATATTATCACTTGCACAGTGCTCCTTGGGATGTTTAAAGCTTGGGAAATCTTTTTGTATCCAAATCCGGCTTTAAACTTCTTTACAACAGTATCTCGGACCTGCCTGGTGTGTTCCTTGTTCTTCATGATGCTCTCTGCGCTTTTAACGGACCTCTGAGACTATCACAGTGCAGGTGCATTTATACGGAGACTTGATTGCACACAGGTGGATTGTATTTATCATCATTAGTCATTTAGGTCAACATTGGATCATTCAGAGATCCTCACTGAACTTCTGGAGAGAGTTTGCTGCACTGAAAGTAAAGGGGCTGAATAATTTTGCACGCCCAATTTTTCAGTCTTTGATTTGTTAAAAAAGTTTGAAATATCCAATAAATGTCGTTCCACTTCATGATTGTGTCCCACTTGTTGTTGATTCTTCACAAAAAAATACAGTTTTATATCTTTATGTTTGAAGCCTGAAATGTGGCAAAAGGTCGCAAAGTTCAAGGGGGCCGGATACTTTCGCAAGGCATTGTATATATATATTTTTTTTAATAAACTTTCAGTGCCAGGTCATGGTGTCAGTTAATCCCTCACTTGCAGTCAGTGGACAAAGAGAGCGACATGTACTATACTACTGTACTGTATTTCATACCAAAGTCTCATAAAGGTGCTATTTCACCTTTAGTTAACCAGGTAGGCTAGTTGAGAACAAGTTCTCATTTACAACTGTGACCTGGCCAAGATAAAGCAAAGCAGTGTGACACGAACAACAACACAAAGTTACACATGGAGTAAACAAGCGTACAGTCAATAACACTATAGAAAAAAAGAAAGTATATATACAGTGTGTGCAAATGGCGTGAGGAGGTAAGGCAATAAATAGGCCATGGTAGCGAAGTAATTACAATTTAGCAGATTAACACTGGAGTGATAAATGAGCAGATGATGATGTGCAAGTAAAGATACTGGTGTGCAAAAGAGCAGAAAGGTAAATAAAAACAATATGCGAATGAGGTAGGTAGATTGGGTGGGCTATTTACAGATGGACTATGTACAGCTGCTGTGATCGGTTAGATGCTCAGATAGCAATTTGCAATAGGCTCCTAAGTATGTTGCTGTACAGTCCGCATCGTCTTGCTTTGTTGGTCATTTAGTGCTGGGACTCTTGGGAGAATCAACTGGGTCTCTTGGGAGGAGCAACTGGGTGTCTTAGGAGGAGCAACTGGGCATCTTGGGAGGAGCAACAGGGTCTCTTGGGAGGAGCAACTGGGCCTCTTGGGAAGAGCAACTGGGCCTCTTGGGAGGAGCAACTGGGCCTCTTGGGAGGAGCAACTGGGTCTCTTGGGAGGAGCAACTGGGCATTTTGGGAGGAGAAACTGGGCCTCTTGGGAGGAGCAACTGGGTCTCTTATGAGGAGCAACTGGGCCTCTTGGGAAGAGCAACTGGGCCTCTTGGGAGGAGCAACTGGGTCTCTTATGAGGAGCAACTGGGCCTCTTGGGAAGAGCAACTGGGCCTCTTGGGAGGAGCAACTGGGTCTCTTATGAGGAGCAACTGGGCCTCTTGGGAAGAGCAACTGGGTCTCTTGGGAGGAGCAACTGGGCATTTTGGGAGGAGAAACTGGGCCTCTTGGGAGGAGCAACTGGGTCTCTTATGAGGAGCAACTGGGCCTCTTGGGAAGAGCAACTGGGCCTCTTGGGAAGAGCAACTGGGCATCTTGGGAGGAGCAACTGGGCCTCTTGGGAGGAGCAACTGGGCCTCTTGGGAGGAGCAAGGTGCTGCAAACAGCCTCCTAATGTAGTTGTAAATCTTCTGATTAAACCAGAGACTATTGTCTTAGATCTTAAAGAATATAAATAGTCCTAGTATCTCCAAATATATGATCAATATCAACAGATGTTGAAATATTATGTTCAATGTTATGCCTATGAAATACATCTTTAAGACCAATATGCATTAAAATCCCATTTAGGGCCACTTCGTATAAATGGGAATGATAACTTGTTAGTTTGTTATATCTGGAGTACTTCTCCTGTCCTATTCGGTGTCCTGTGTGAATCTAAGTGTGCGTTCTCTAATTCTCTCCTTCTCTCTTTCTTTCTCTCTCTCGGAGGACCTGAGCCCTAGGACCATGCCCCAGGACTACCTGACATGATGACTCCTTGCTGTCCCCAGTCCACCTGGCCATGCTGCTGTTCCAGTTTCAACTGACCTGAGCCCTAGGACCATGCCCCAGGACTACCTGACATGATGACTCCTTGCTGTCCCCAGTCTACCTGGCCATGCTGCTGCTCCAGTTTCAACTTCCACCTGACTGTGCTGCTGCTCTAGTTTCAACTGTTCTGCCTTATTATTATTCGACCATGCTGGTCATTTATGAACATTGAACATCTTGACCATGTTCTGTTATAATCTCCACCCGGCACAGCCAGAAGAGGACTGGCCACCCCACATAGCCTGGTTCCTCTCTAGGTTTCTTCCTAGGTATTGGCCTTTCTACGGAGTTTTTCCTAGCCACCGTGCTTCTACACCTGCATTGCTTGCTGTTTGGGGTTTTAGGCTGGGTTTCTGTACAGCACTTTGGGATATCAGCTGATGTACGAAGGGCTATATAAAATAAATTTGATAACGTTGAGACCTCCTTCCCCCAGAGTCTCTAAAGAGGTCACATGACTTGGTCTGTAGACGTCAACTTGGATTTGATGTAAATGTCTGGGAGGACTGAGGTGAAGTGGCACACTCGCTGTGATGACATTACCAATGTCAGGGGGCATGGTCGAAATAAGATTTCATCAAATCAATACTTTTATAGGGCTTCAAATCAATAGCAATGTTGACA